>NW_026928608.1:0-33807 GCF_032062105.1 Saccostrea cuccullata | reverse complement strand
CCGGTAGACAGCCTGCGGTTCGCCATTCGAATGGTGAATAGCGAATAGCGAATAACCGTCCAACTTCTGATTGCCCTTTCGGTCATTTCTCTAACTAACAACATGTATGTACAGGCATTATCTTACTCTGAAAACAAAAAATAACTAGTTAAAGTCACTATATATAAAAACAAGTAAACTTACTGTCCGTACAGTCACTACCTTAAAAGTAGTTTTCCTAGGTATTGGGGAGGTTTACCAGTTAAGATTAGTAAATCTATAATTTAAAAGTAATTTTGACTAGGTATCTAAGCATCTATACGACCCCCCAATCCACTTCTCACTGTCTTAGTCAGAAACAGAAAAGAGAAAGATTACTAATCACGTCAAACGCTTTAAGAAGGCACTCTAGTTTCATTAATGGTTTTTATCCAATATGGATAAACCTGGTTATTTCATGGAGCAAATATATTTCATATACAAAGATCAATACTTCTAAGTGTCATTCCGTTCATAATTCCTCGGGTTCCGTGCTAAAAAATTTCTAATATTTGTTGTATGCGCATGTCTTCTAAAATATTCCTCATTATTCCGTAATTTGAATGACACAGAAGCAAAAACGCTTTAAGAATTAATCTATTGTCAAATACACATAAGTATGTTACTTGCATTAAGAGCCTCGAAGGATAGACGCCCTTATTCTAGAAAAATCACAACAAATTCTGCATCCAGACCTAAAAACAAATTGTAGCTAAAGCAACTCATCTACCACCACGTACTGAACGTGATGTCGCCATTGTCGAGCAGGCAGCGATTGTGACTCAGAGTCAGACGGTATCCACTGTCGCTTCTTTAGTTCTATACCTGCTTTTGCAGCTCAATATAATCAAGATGCAGCTCAATTTCACCTTTTAGATAATTAACCAAATCCTTTTATCAGCATCACCCCTAGAAGTGTATTTTCCCCAAAAGTAAATGAAAAAACTAACAACAATATTTTTTTTTAATTTTTGTGCCCTTCTTTTTCGTGATCCGACTTCAACACAACAAAATCAAGTTGTGTTTGAAGATGGAATATTTCAGGTGAATCCTAGAGCTAAGCATAAGGAGCAAAAAAAAAAACTTGTCACAATTGTTAGGTGCTTTTGCAATTTTTTCATCAGTTAATTTAGTCACACATCCGTCTCAAGCAATTTCATTGTTCTTTTAGTGGCTGATACTTTGCTCCAGCTGATACCAACATTTTCACCATAAGTTTTCATTCTGACGGACAATCTACATTCGAAAGAGATGTTTACAAAAATCGGAAGAAAGTCGGAGTAATTGAGATAATGGTCTTCGATTATTCCTGTGGACCTAACAAAGTCGAGTTAATCATGTTAATCTAGTGCAACAAATAAGTTGTCTTTCAAAGAGGTTTACTTTACATTGAGAGCAACATAGGAGTATTGGACCAGTTGATTTACTTGGGCTTGTGACAGACTCCAGTCTACGTTCATGAATAAAATCCTCCATGATCTGTTCGTTGGATTTGACGCGACTTTTGCTTCTTATTTATCTTATAGATGAGCATTGATGTCACCGATAATTCTATTTGAACTATAAGCGTCAAACAGTTTTTCTACATGTTCCAGCACTAATCTGTATTCAGCGATACCTAAATAAGTTGACAGCGTTAGGACACCGATTATAGGAATTTCAATGTTCTTGTATCTAGCAAGGGCGACTACTACACGATCACGTACTACAATCACTTTAGAGGCAGAAAGACAGGCAAGCCTTTTCGGCACAAATTGCAATGCCTCCAAATCCTGTCAAATGGGTTCTTTTCTGGTTTAATGGATATGTCACAAATAAACTGGAGCGGTTGTATGCAGGGATCTTTCGGGAAAACATTGTAAAATCTCAACATGTATTAATGTTTTTTTTCTTTACATTTCTTAGGTACCAAATTTATACATGTATGATTTGTTTAGAAGGCTTTCAGCATTTATAAGTCCTGTCGGATATCAAAGATTTTGCGCTCAAAATATAAAATATTTAAATTGATATTTGGATCAATGAACGCATCACAAGTAAAATGAAAACAGTGATAACCTTAAAAGGACATACGCAACGAAGCTTAAACTGTTTTGTCTTTTTTTCTATGGAGTAGAAGAGTTCAAATACTTTAGATAACTGTGTGGTATATTTCAATGTCTACGTATGGTGTTGTACACTTATTCTAAAGCAAGTTTTAATAAAAGTAACGTACAGGATATGTTTAGTAATTTTTAAATATTTTTCTTTGAATTATCCATTAATTTCCATCAATTGATTCTTTCATAAACCCCTGGTAATGATTGCTGATTTTTTTTCTCTATGAACATGCATCTGATGACGCTATAATCTTAAATTAACTATCGGTAGATAAGGTACGGTGCCTTTGACCTTGAGTCTTCTTAATATTCTTTAGGGGTTGTTTTTACTATTGATAAGAGTAAGAGGATTTCTTACAAAACATATTACTTCCACCTTCGTTCATATTCATTCATGTGTGTAATGGCAGTATGATAGTAAGGATTCAGACTTCGATTCTTTTGTTGCATGGGCTCATTAGAGCCATACCCATATTTAGATAACTCGATCAGCTTCAGATAATCTTGAAATTTACACTCCAGGCAATTTAAACGGTAAGAATTTTTAGCGATTTATATTTTAGTGTAAATGCCTGGTTTCCTTGTTTTATCGCTTTTCTACATCCTAATGTACTAAAATATTCAAGTCCATACAATAAAAGTTTAAATGAGACGAGAAAGAGTTTATCTGTTAAACTTTGACATAAATAATGGAAAAGGTTATACACTGACAGAGCTTAACTCTCAAAAACATGTGTATTTAAAGAATTGTCAAAAAAAAAAAAAGATAATAAATAAAATACACTATATATATATTGAATTGTGAAGTTAGATATCATACGAATGCATACAAAGCGCTACATAAATAACTAACGTGCTGATTATTGCCGTTATCCTATTAAATCACCCAGAAAGGCCCAAAAAGAATGTAATTTAGATTGATATAGAATTCAAGCGATAAATGAGAAGAGGGGAAGGTCACTCGAAATGCAGACGTCTAGGTTCTGATGGTCAAAAGTTCAACTGAGGTTTAGGGAGGAAGTGTTTACCCTTAAATGGACTGAATTACTTAAAATGTTATTTACAAATCAGCATAATTTGGCAATAACTTGTAACCTGCGATTTGTCCGGCGTCCGACTGTCTAGCTGTCCGTCTGTTAGTCTGTCAATTTTTCACATGTTCGACTTCTTCTCTAGAACCACAGGAGCAATTTCAAGCAAACTTGCCACGAAGCATCCTTGGGTAATTCAAGGGGATTCAAATTAAAAATAAAACGCAGTGCCACGGCCTCTCCCAATCCAATAGGGGATTTCAGAAAAAGTGAAAATTTAATGGCATGTTTTGAAAATCTTCTGCTTAAGAACCTCTGTGCCAGAAAAGATGAAACTAATAGGGAAACATCGTCAGGTAGTTTAAATTCAAATCATGACCCCCGAGGGTAGGGCGGCAGAACACGAAGTTTTACATTTTAGGAACATATAGGACAAATCTTTGAAAATCTTCCGAACAGCAAAGTCATGACTGGTTATATTGGTATGGAAGAAGCCGCATCTAGATTCAAATATGTTCAAATCATGGCCCAGGAGGGTTGTGTGGGTCCAAAATGGACAATTCAAGTTTTATAAACGAATATATAGGAAAAAATCTTTAAAAGGCTTCTTCTCGGGAACAGAAAGGACATGATGGATTATATTTGTATGGAAGCATCCTCAGGTACTGTAGATTTACGTTTGTTCTAATCATGACCTACGGGGATGAGGTTTTAGATAGGAATATATATATATATATATACAATAACCTTTGAAAATCTTGACAAACACATCAATGCTACGATTGGTAATATTAATATAGAAACAATTCTACGAGGGGTGATCAAAAAGTTCGTAAACTATCTCTATATCTACAAAACCACAATTCAGATTAGAATGAAATTCAGTACACACATAGCCATACACAAGATCTATAAATAGCATACGCTGAATAAAGTTTCTCTCCTTGTTTGTGACGTCACAGTGTGAAAATGACGTCACTATTTAGGTCACCTGTGACGAAAAATGGTTGTCTCAGTCGAACTCGTTCAACAAACGACTGTACAATTTATTGTAATATCTTAGAAATCCCTCTACAGTATCATATACAGTTTATTGAGATAAATGATTTCCTATAAATTCAATTAATGATTAGATTAATCGTTTTAGTGAAGGAAGGCTGATGGTTAAAAATGATACTTGTCATCTTGCCCAGTGAAAACAAGTTTGAAAAGATATGTATTTAAGCATTGAATTCATATTTATGGCTGTCTTCGGTCCTATAACACACCTGGCCGTGCCGACAAATTGAATACCGCGCTTTAGCGCGGTATGATAAATTTGTCGGCACGGCCAGGTGTGTTATAGGACCAAAGACAGCCAAAAATATGAATTCAATGCTTATATTTACATTCTCTAATTTTCCTTCTTCATAACTGCTTATTTCGTTAATCTGTAATGTGAATTTAGCGCCCTTCATAACTGACGTGGTTAGTAGACGTAAGAGCCGCTTGTGACGTCAGATGACGCTGCAAATTTAAATAATTTAATTTTACTTGTATCAAGCAATTTCATTGGCTGAATCATTCAGAGGAACATATAACATTTTGTATAACATAACTTGCCTACGTCACAATGAGTGACGTCAATAACGTATTACTCCGCTTGACGTTACTTTTAAAATAATGCCCAATTTGAAGCCTTTCCCGGATTGTCTTATTGTCTACACTAACAATAAATTATAAGGAATGAAGCTAATTTCAACTTATGTTATCCGATATAACAAAACTTGGGGCAGTTTACGCTTTCTTATAAACCGCTTCGCGGTTTATAAAGCGTAAACTGCCCCAAGTTATGTTATATCGGATAACATAAGTTGAAATTAGCTTCATTCCTTAAATAACTCAAACAAACATTGCGAGGGGAAAAAGTGACAAATTAATTTTAAACGCACAATTGTAGTATTTTTACGTTAATTTAACAGGTTTATAGTTTTTAATTAAATTGAGTCCAAAACATTGTACATTTTGTTGTTCCTAGATTATAGCAAATGCATGTAGTTCCTACTGTGTATTCTAACGCGCGGTGACAAGGTTTCGCGTGTGTTATAGAAATTTGAATGTCGTGGATTTCTAATGAATCTCATAAGGAAAAATATACGGAATGTAAATATTTTTAATTAAGCAATTTGCTATCAAAGACCTCCAATTAGCACTTTGAAAAATAGTTGAATATTTGAACAATGATATAAGTAAATACCTAAGATATCGTTTACTTTAGATTTTAAACACATTAGATATGATATAAAGGATGCACCCATTCTCTATCCACCTTGAATAAAGGTCTCTCCTGAGACAGAAGATTTGTGTTTTAATGCTCGCCATTCTTATTTTTGGAAAGGATGTTATTATCCACCCATTCTGTTGCCGAGATATGACCATTTCCGACAAATTAACTGTTCTTGTCATAAAAATTAATTCACATGGAAAGAAATATAAAACATGCGCAGAACGGTGGTTGATGTGCATTAAAATCGGGGAGGATTAATTTAAAATATAATCAACATTAAAACCAAATATTGTTTCTTGTATGGAAGTTATTCAATTAGTTTGCGAACTTTTTGATCACCCCTCGTAGGTAGTGTTAATTCATTTCAGTTCAAACTTGAAGTGTAAAAAAGCTACGATTAGTCAAAGAAGTACTGAAGATTGGCAAATAATCAAGGCGGTTTTAATTTTACTAAGTTCGCGATTTATCGTTTTCCGCGAAAATAAACCAAGAGTGAATGTTATTATTAATTTTTTTAAGTTTAAATGCTTATACAAAATTTTTAGTAAATTTCTTTCAGCGTAAAATTAAAACGATTGCATTTGGTACTTTTTTAGATATCGTGAAATTTCAACACCTTGGAATTAAAACGACTTACAGTGTGCAAGCATCCTTATTTAGTGTAGATTCAAGTTTTTTTCAAATCTACTCCCTCCCCCTTCCTCTTTAAGGATAGATTGGGACCACTAATGGATTTAAACTTTTAAATACTGAACTGATTTCTGCTCTTTTTCTTGTCACCGTGCTCAGGTGAACCCAAAGGCCTCTTTTTATTTAAATGTTTGTTTTTCATACTCAAAATAGTCTGACCAGGTCAGGTGCTTGTGTTGTAATTCAAATGATAGATATCAAAATATGGAAGCATCTAAGGTATTGTAGATTTTTATTTTATTATTATTAATTAACTTTTACATAGCGTCTTATCTAATAATACAAATATCCTTAAGCGCTTTAATGTAAATAACATCATATACAATGTAAAACAAAGAAGAAGTACAATATAAAAGGCAGGATGGTAAATTCATAAAAATAAAAATAACACATTCCTAACGTTTTTTATGCCCACGTAAACGAGGTTTCGGGGTATATAAGTTTTGTCGTGTCCGTCTCTCTGTCTGTCAAGCTGTCTCTCTGTCTGTTTCTCTCTGTCTCTCTGTTTGTCCGCTAAAACTTTAACCTTGCCCATAACTTTTGATTTAGTGGAGCTATGGCATTCATATTTTACATGTGTATTCCTTGTGACAAGATCTTTCTTTGGGTACCACCAGATGCGACCTTTTGAAATTGACCTTGGAGTTTGACCCACTTTAACACAAAATTATGAACTTTTACTTTGGCCTTATCTTTTGAACAGTAGATATCAGGGCATTTTTACTTGACATGTGTATTTTTGTGAGAAAACTTTTCATTGGATATCAACAACCTTGACCTTTTGACCTAGATATTAGAGATTACTGTACTTATAAATTAAGCTTTAACCTTGGCTATATCTTTTAAACATAAAGTGCTAGGGCTTTCTTACTTCACTTATGTAATCCTTGTGAGAAGACGTTTCATTGGATACCAAGAACCTTGACCCTTTAACCTTTATCTTGGAGTTTGACCAACTTTAAAAATAAAACCTTGACCATAATTTTTGAAGGGTTAGTACTAGGGCTTTCATATTTCACATATTTAATTCTTTTGACAAGACCTCTCATTTGATGCCAAAAACCTTGACCTTTTGACCTTGACCAAGGAGTTAGACCCACTTTTACACAAAAATTGCAAATTTTTACTTTGGCCCTAATTTTTAAACGGTAGATACTAGGAATTTCATTTTTCAAATAACACTAATTTTTGGCAAGACCTTTCATTTGAAACCAAGAATTTTGACCTTGACCTTGGAGATTTCCGTACTTACGAAAAAACTTGAACCTTTGTCATAACTTTTGAACGGTAAGGGCTAGGACTTTCATACTTCAAATATGTAATCCTTGTGAGAAGAACTTTCATTGGATATCAACAACTTTGACATTGAACTTGGAAACTTTGACCTTCTTTTTACAAACTTTAATCCTGGCCATAACTTTTGAACAGTAAGGGCCAACGCTTTCATACTTACCATATGTAATCTTTGAGACAAGGCTTTTCCTTGACCAACAAGCCTTTCTCTGGCCAAAACACGTGATCACTAGTATAGTTACGTAAAAACTGTTTTGTCCAATTTAAATGCATGAGATGCTGCTCGTTTTCCTTACCCTTGTTGAATCGCTGATATTCTGAACATGACACAAAGTACATTTATTAAACATATTTTGGTCTAATTAACTTTTTAATCTTTGTATTTTGTTCATAAGAACATTTTTTAAAAAATGCACTCAATTACCATGATCATAGATTGACCTGAACGACGTGTTCGAAGTAAAATGTAAACATGTATTTGGCGTAAACGTTGCTATTTAACGATTGGTCAGTTGCTCGTGATAAGATCCTCTGAGCGTATTAATAACAATAGCCATATAAGGCCAACGAAGGTTTGTCAATGTATAGCTATTCCAGTTGACGCCATTTTATCTAAAAATAGTAACATATTGGAAGGCACAATTCGTTCGAATTTGTTATGCGAAGTAAACATTGATACGAAAGTGAATACACTGGATCTTAGCAATGTCAATTGAAAGTAACTAATTAAGTAAGTAACAGGAAGTTTTTATATTATATTATTTCTCTTAATGTACACAGAAATCATTTCATAAAGATACTTTGAAGCAAATGTACTTTCAATGAATAGCACAGCATATGTGAAAGTTTTCATATATTTATTTAAAATCTATGATTAAGTAAGATTAAGTTCTTCTAATGATTTTTAACATAATTTATGATTTTTTCATGAATAAACTGATTCTCTAGAGAGTCACACAAATTCCCACAATATTTTTTAAAAATGTGTCTTCATCGGGATCGGAGACATAATTGTCATGTTGTGATTTTTGTAAAATGAAGCCTTACACGTTTTTAAAAGGGAGTAAATTTAAGTATATTTTTTACAAATTATCATATATTTCCTATTTTTTCAATTGAATATTATTGAAAACATTAAAATTAGTCATTTGGATCTCTCCTTTATTTCAATCACGCTCGAGATTCATCTCGAAGTTGTCTTTCTTGATTAGCTCTCCTAGGTAGTAGAAGTTGTCATTGTTTGGGTATATTTTGGCATCAGTATTTACTTTATTCCATATAATTTAATGAAAAGGATGCTTATACCTTTCATCTTTCAGACTTTACACCTCAAAAACCAAAAAATTAATGTTGAAATCTTTCTTTTAATTTTTAGGTGGAATAGCTACAATGTAGATGCCCTTTGGGCATTACGTAATCGCGCATTCCGATTAACATTTACTTATGTGAAAGCTTTGAATACACACAAAATATAGTATCTAGAAATCCATTAGCGCACAATAAATTTTAGCGTTCAAGGGCTCTTGCGCCAAAGGCGCTAAAATTAGTAGTGCGCAAAATATTCTCGTTTTACAGTATAATCTGCAAAGACTGTTTCTTTCAGAACAAGACATACAAAGGGGGAGCACTTGCAGTATTTCTGGCATTCTGTTTCTTTGGATATATCTCCAGGAAAATGATGAAAATTGCAATCTACACTGAACTTACAGAAATAACAATACCAACATGCGGACTACCTGAACATCTTTTTAGGAACGAGGAAGCATTAACAATACGGAAAACGAATTTATTACAAGTCAAATCTGTTCTACCCTACATAAGAAAACAAAAATGTATTGACAAGATAAAATGGAATCATGAATCAGACTTCTCATATTTCGACATACCATCGTTTAATATCTGTGTCAAAAGTAGTACTCATCTTAAGCAAATTAACGAATTTCATGTTCAACGAATGATTAAATCAAGTACCTACAATATCACTTCTTCATATTTTTCTTTCCTTAGAAGAAGATCCAATGTTATTATAATCGAGGTCGGAGGTTACACCGGTCAGACTCTAAGAAAACTTATTCCTGCAACTGGAGCGAAACATTATGTAGTCATAGAACCTGTTCCTAGTTTCTACAAGACACTTAACAAGAACATTCAGACATTGAAATTCGATACAAATATAAAAACATATAATTTTGGTCTTTCTACATTTAGCAAGGAGTTGACCATAGAAAGAACAGCAGATGGAACACAAATGTTAAGTAACTCAAACGCAAATACAACTGAAAAGGTTCAATTAGTGAGTGTCTTGGATTTCTTCATTCAGCTAGGAGTGGGGTGCCAAAGAATAGACCTACTGACCATCAACTGTGAAGGATGCGAGTTTGAAGTTTTAGAGAACTTGTTGTCCACGAATTTAATTCAGAAATTCGATTTCATACAATTTCAGCCTCATTATACTGCTCACAATATTGGAAATTTTCGATGCCGCTATTGCAGACTGCGTCAACTTCTCGCCAAAACGCATGTGGAAGTATACAATTTTCCTTTCGTCTGGGAAGCCTGGAAAAGAAAGCAATGAGAGAGAGATTATGGAGATAATTAAGGTTCTCATGATGGACGTCATTTTGGTAATTGGTCAGTGAGTGATGTATTGAATTCATTGAAATGTTTGGAGATTACGAACAGTATTTGAGCTCATAAGTTTATGAAACATTACAAAATAGGACCGGAGCAAACACGGACCTCCAACTCTTCAGTTCTACCATTGTGTCACAGAGGCAACCTTGCGAAGAATTTAAAAAAAGATCTGCAGTTAAAATCGATGAAAATAATAACGTCCACTTTATTGCTGAATTCACAAAAACATTTTTTTTTATTCAATTGGATTTTCTTTCAGACGTATATGCAAATACGAAGAGAAGTAACGTAAATACGATTCGTATTGAGTTTAAGAGAACTTCCTTGATTCCAGTCCTATTTTAATTTGGAAATTATAGAACAAATGTAATCTCATTAAAGGCCTCAACTGCTTCACCGTATTTCTAAGGACAAAAATCTTTGGATAATTTAAACTGTTATATATTTCAATGTGAAATTTATGGAAAATTAAAAAAAAACTAAAGAGTAAACAAAACGCTGTACAGTTAAGGTGCGCAATGGAAATATCGACAATATTTTGTAGTTAAAAATATATTCATAATGATGATTATCGGGATGGTGATTATTCTTAATACATTATTTATATAGGATAATTTTAATTATGGTTAATAACTACATATTAAGGACGAGGCGAAGCCGGGGTCAATATGGATATTTTATTGGTAAATAACAAATTATATTCAACACAAAACAGTCCATAATTGATTGATTTATATAGTCCGAATTCGAATTAATAAAACAATGAAAGCTGCATGACGACACCATTTTCATTTACGAACTTAAACCTTCGTTGAAAATTAAAAAAAAAAATATATCCGAATTATGTAGTTTGTATCCTTCGTGTTTTCCTTTTCGAATTTCGCTACGTGTAAGACGTCCAAATGTGTAAAAATAATCCAGCGATGGGTTTGAATAACATTTTCGTTGTTCAGTTACATAGCTCGTTTCAGCCGTTGCAAATATTGTTTACAATGTTGTTTATAACTTTGATGGTGACGTCAAAATGGCGCTGCACGCGCCCTGACCCTCCGGTAAATACGGCCTCAAATCCAGTGAATATGTATTGTTGTGAACTGTTTGCGCTTGTACAGATTATATAGGGAATATAAATAGACTATATAATAATGTTCGTTATCTCCATATCTTTCATTTAATTATGGAGTACATTTTTCGTTAAGAAAATATTACTTGATCTATCTCTCACTGCATATACGTCAAGTTTTACTAAATTACGTCACAATATCAAATGGATTGCGATCAGTGACTTGTTTATAACTCGTTATGTGGGATTTAACTAACGACAAAACGGCATGTTGTAGTAAGTTTTGATAGTTTCCTACAGATTAAACTAGCAAATCATCTCATTTTGTGGTATTTTTAAGAATTGTTGTATGACGTATATTTGTATGATGTCATAGTTAAATTTTCTCGCACAAATTAGGTTCCGCCCCCTTTTTTATAACCTTAACTTTGCTGCGAAGTTATATTTTGCCACAAATATACTGAATGTACTGGAAAGTACACTCATATCGATTTAAATTGTTCTAAAATCTATTAAATCTCGGAAGAATTGTGAATCCCCATCCATTGATTTGATACAAAATGAAATAATGAAAATTAGTACACATACTTTGCTCCTTCATTTACTATACTACTTAATTCAAAAAAAGAAATTTCCTAACGTATGGAATGAAATTTGTTTGTCCCATTCCCAACACAGGCATGCAGTAAATATGATCCAAAAAACTAAAAAGAGCATTATCCATAAGCTCAAACTTAAGGCCAGTTTTTAACAAGATCATACATGTAAATAAATTTGTCAAAGAAGGTGTAAGGTTTTAGCTTCATTGTACCCTAAAGATTTAATATTATCGAAACGTTTTGAAACTGGCTCATGCAAATATAAGTTGAGTAAGTGACTGTGATAGATAAGGAAAAAATATAGATGTGGCTAGGAAGTGAATAGCACGTGGAGACATGGTAAACAGATAAGTTATGCTGCGTTTTAGTTTTCACCACCCTATATTATCATTCTGTCGAAATGTACTTCAATCGGTCTCTCTTGAATTCATTCAAGTTTTAATTATAAATATTCTCTATGATACAATTTTCTGCTGTCATGAATTTAATTTCTTTTTGGACAAATATTTTGCATGGGAACCGGGACTATTTTTTGACGTCAGATTAGCAAATGAGGCACCAGTGTAACTTTAATTGACAAATCAGCTGAATGAGAATTGCGTTATAATTTATGGGTTACTACGAATACTACAGGAATTTTACGCTTGATAAATTCCTTTATTGTACTTTGGGTGAATGCAATTGTCAGGTAGATTCCCTGGCCAACACACGTGATCACGAGTATAGTTGTGAAAAAAAATGTTTTGTCCATTTAAATGCATACGAGAAGCTGCTCGTTTTCCTTTAGTCCGAAAAATCTGACGTTTTCCTGGCTTTTTTTTTTTTTTTTTTTTTTTACAATTTTGATATTTTACATGCCAGGAAAACGTCAGAACCGGCGCCATTACGAAAACTGGGAATTTCACCGTCTTCAACTGGAGCTTATTTTTGATACTTGTGAACCGAACTAAATGCCGAAATTAAAATTTATCAAAAGCACAATGCCTCTAGTACTCACCAATATCGATGAAAAGAAAATATCACTCCACATTTCGTAACAGGACTTGCAAGATTTTAAAATGCATAAAATGAAGACAAATCTCGACAGTGTGATAAAAACTTTTTCAACGGATTATTTATTTCATAAATGAACCATAAAAACTGTATTGGTAAGTTCTTTAAGTATTGTACTATTGATAACTTTTGACTTTAAAATTTAATTCAGTTCGCAAGTATCTACAATCAGCTCGAGAATGCCGCCTCCAGTTGGAGGCGGCGATTTCCCAGTTTACGTAATGGCGCCGGTTCTGACGTTTTCCTGGCATGTAAAATATCAAAATCGTAAAAAAGCCAGGAAAACGTCAGATTTTTCGGACTAGTTTTCCTTAAGTGAAGTGCTGGTGTTTTGAATTTGACACTAACTACGTATACATTATTCTTAACATATTTTTTCTAGTTAACAACAAATTAAAAACACCCGTGATATCTTTCATAGTTTCTAACAGTGGCGTAGCATCGTTTCTGAAAGTGGGGGGGGGGGGGGCAGCCAGAGAAATTTTTTTTTACTTACCTGAAAAAGTTGACAAGCAAAAAAAAAAAAAGTTGCCCAGACTCGAAAATCCTATTTCGTGGGGGTGGGGGGGGGGGGGGTTGAAGTAAACTTTTTCTCTCTGTCAACTACTTTCAATACCAATTCTAATACTACATTTTCGGTACATCACTAAAAGTAAGGGGGCCAACCAGGCTTTCAATTAACATTTCCTATAGTATAAGTAAGGTTGGGGCAAAAAGTGGGGGGCCAGGCCCCCCCCCCCCTGTTGCTACGCCCCTGTCTAATGTTTGCATTTTGTTCTTTATTTTGCACTCCATTGACATAATCAAAGATATTGACCTGAACCACGTGTTCGAAGGAACATGTTTTTGGCGTAAACGTATTCAGTCAACAATTGGTCGGTTGCACGTGGTAAGATCCTCTGTGCGCATTAATAGCAATAGCCATATAAGGCAAACAAAGGTTTGTCAGTGTAGATGATATTACACATTTTTTACCAGCATATCGGTCGCTAGTGAGCTGTTATTTTTGCAGTGAATTATGATAAGATGTATTAATTGTTATTTACCCCCACCCCCACCCCCACCCATTTACCCCCACCCCCTTTTAGCCAGCCATTTCTGTTGAAAATCATGATTGTCTTTCAGAAAGGCCTGGAAACAAATTTTTCACAGGACATGTTTTCAGAAGAAACAAACTATAGCAATATCCTGTGTACTATCAATTTTATTTATAAAACCGGTTCTACCCTATAACCTTTGAATAGGTAAACCTAAACCACGTGTCTTGAATTTATATCACAATAACATTAGTAGTATGATGAACAATACGCGCATTATTTGCGCCCATGGGACTTTTTCGTAATGTGTATCTATTGTCAAGTGAGTTGCTAACACTGAGGGTAACATTAAAGATTGTTAGATATACACTGTAACATGAAATGCAGAATTGTAAGGTATATATATTTTTTAATTGTAGGTTAAAAAAAAAGACTTGGAATAGCTCTCAGCAGGTGAACAGATGTTCCGCAAGAAATTCTAACATCAAATGAGTGATGGCTGTTGTGGAAAAGAGATTTTCTCAGAGTATATCATGTCAGAAGCAGGAATAATATATTTATCTGATCAGAGAAAATGTTTTATAGAACTACGGAAGTCAATACATGCTATCATAGTCACTGCTGCTTGTTGCATGATTCCATTCTTGATTTTTTTTTTCAAACTTTCAGTCAAAAATAGTTTCACTTTTATTCTGACAGATAATGTTTAATTATCTGACTTTCCTTATTTTTAGATGTATTGAAGTTTGTGGGGGAAAAAATTGTTTACAAAATCTTTGATTCAAATTTTTTATCTTACCCCTAGAGTGAATTTTGCAAGCATTATCGTTCATTAAATAGACTACAAGATCTAGATTTACATGTATTGACATTACGGCAACTGTAAATTATATATAGTTAGCTCTATTTTTCAAATATAGTTAAAAACTTGAAATTCAGTTTTGAAATGGATAAAATTTGCCTGAATTTGATCATGTAGATAATTAAGGGTGCATGATTTTAATTAACAAGAACATGCCGAACAAAATTGCTGGTTGTGACTGAGTTAAAATTTAGATCTTTACAAATGAACTTCATACACTTGCAGTAGAAACCCTTGAGAGGTAATTTTTAATTCAATTGCTAAACAAGTTATTAACACTTGTAAATAAATTTTTATGTTACAAACTCTCAAAAAGAAATGTCATTCTTGATTAAGTATTTTACATCTAAATGTGAATTAAAGTTTGATAGCTGCAATGAATATTATTGTTACAAAGTTCAAAAGTACTAGTATGTCATTTTCAGGCAAAAATGGCAAATTGCATTTAATTGACATTGATGATGGTTTTTTTTATTTAAGGAATGAAGCTTATTTCAACTTATGTTATCCGATATAACATAACTTGGGGCAGTTTACGCTTTATAAACAGCGAAGCGGTTTATAAAAAAGCGTAAACTGCCCCAAGTTTTGTTATATCGGATAACATAAGTTGAAATAAGCTTCATTTTTTATAATTTAATTCCAGTGTAGACAATGAGACAATATTTACTCCGGAAAAAGACTTCAAATTGAGCATTATTTTAAAAGTAACGTCAAGCGGAGTAATAATTTTTTGACGTAACTCATTGTGACGTAGGCAAGTTATGTTATCCAAAATATTATATGTTCCTCTGAATGATTCAGCCAATGAAATTGCTTGATACAAGTGATATTAAATTATTGTATCTTAAAATCCAGCAAATTTTATGCATTATGGGATCACATGGAGGATTTATACTTGTTTGTGCTAGCAAAAAAATTATTAGTAA
Organism: Saccostrea cuccullata; assembly: GCF_032062105.1. Taxonomy (NCBI): domain Eukaryota; kingdom Metazoa; phylum Mollusca; class Bivalvia; order Ostreida; family Ostreidae; genus Saccostrea; species Saccostrea cuccullata. Next base: position 18,233 of record NW_026928608.1, on the reverse strand, counting down.
TAGGTCTGTACATGTAATCATAAATGTGAGTAGTATTTATTGGTTTCAAAACTCAGTTGATAAATGTGAAACATCTGATAACATAATACCAGGGGCCTATATGTAAATTAAACCATAAATTATACATGTATAGGCATTAGTTAGTCCCTCTGATATTCATAAAGCAAGCATTGACTGTTTAGATTCATATGGCATGTTCACTATACTGTGTAGATTCACATGACATGTTCACTATACATATATATTGATATAATGTTTATCTCATATATAATATATTGAAATTTTTCTAGTCTAATAAATATTTTACATATGATTTTTCTAAAAAAATTTTAAGGTATATGTATTCCTTATTCCTGGTTATATTGAAGATTAAATTGCTTTGAATTAGTCCTGTGCGTGTGAAGAAAGTATTTTATAATTTTCTGTAATTGCAACAGGAAAATTAATGTATTTTATAAAATTGTCAACCGTAACTTATTCCTAAGAATAAATTGACAGAGAAAATTCGAAATGAATATTTCAATTATTATTAGTACAAATTATCATTAAATAAAATGTATAACTGGAAGAATTGAATGTATATATGTGTCACATTACACCAAATTGCCATATTTTTGGGGGTTAAAAATCATTTTTATAGATTTTAAAACCATTCTGTAAAGTGAAGATTTCAGAAACTGTAGAGTAAATTCGGGCTATTTTTGTTCTATAATTAGCATGAATACCATATCTTTTTTACCTTGTAAAATTATCTTTAACATTTGAATATTCATCCAACAAAAATCTAAATATTTGACATTATATGATCCATTGTAAAAATTGAGATGAATATTGATATAAATTTTTGAAAACTGAGAAATTTGAAAGAAATTATCGAGGAAATTCGGATTATATGTTTTTATTGAATATTGAGGATTTCATGATTTTTTTTCTACCATCTTAATTCATGTTAGCTAGTGATCAAAAATAAGTTACAACTTTAATTTTATTGAACAAGATATTTTCTCTGTCAGCAAAATGTATTCCTATGCATAAATTCCAAAACTTCTTTGTGTAAGTACTATTTTTAGGACTGACTTTCAAATGACCTTGACTGAAAATCAAGGCTGATTACACCGGTTTGTTTGGATGTTAAATAAGGGCGAATTTGTTGCACATAAACTGGTTCAGGTTTTGGTTTAAGGTTTAAAACTAGTTTTTCAAAATGGTTTAACTTTCAATCCGGTTTACCTCGGTAAAACAAATGAACAGTTTATACAAGATGGCGTCAAAAAGATGCAGAACAACATACGCTCGTACATGTATTAACCAAATTACACATCCAAATCTTTTTCTTAATATAAGTATCTAAGAAATTATAAGTATTTATCATGCTTATATTCTTTGATTATCTTACTTATTGTTAAAGTGCAGTATTTATATTTTTAATGCCTTAAAGATTCATCAAAATGAACACTTTCCAGATTTAAACTCATGGAAAGATAAACACTCGGGTATAAATAATTACTCTTTAGATTTCCAATGTTAAGCTGTCTTTACATTATGTTCTACAATTTACCATACATATTGAAGTTTCTCTAAATGATTCAAAAAATATTTTTGAAAAGGAAAATTTAACATAAACTGTTCATTGTTATTGAACATTAAACACCATTTTTTTCAATATCATGTGCAGCATTAATATCATGTGTTTATCTATTCTCTGAAGCCTTATATATATACTGATGTCTCATTATATCGCGGTACTTAATCCTTTTGCATAAAAAGTGTTATTCCAATTTTTTACTTTTAACTTTCATCAAAAAATATTTATAAACCAATCTATTGACTAACTTTTTAGTGTAAAATTATTTCCCAAGCTTGCATCGTTTAAGTTATTGTCTATTTATAGAACAGGAAGTCTTAGTTACCTCCAAAATTTGAGAGTCTCATGGTATTGCGGTATGGGAAAACATGGGAACTTGTAGATGACATGGACCTCAATTTTTATTTTTGAATTTACTATGTAATTCTACAGGAAAAGTAAATATACAAACTTAAGACCTTTAAAAGATGAGCTATAGTATAATTTTTACTAGGTTATAGATTTAATGGTTAAAAATAATAAAAACGTGAGTGGAAATCTGAAAAATTACGGGGTTTTTTTTCATATTTTTTTTTAACGGATGTTCCATACTCCTTAATCATCAAAAGAGTAAACATTCAGACAACATAAACATATTGTCCATCAATAAAAAGGATAAAGGCTATGTATTCAAATTTTTGCGATATACCGCGATACAACGAAACCCGCGATATAATGAGAATGGAGTATACATGTAGAACATCAAATATCAGAATTTGGCATTTTAGTCAAAAGAGTTGTTTGTCCCCGGAAAAACAATTATTTATAACTTTTTCTCTTTATTAGAATAGTCACCATGCTTTTTCGTTTGCATTATTCGTGTAAGGATGCCAGACTGGCGGACTATACATTAAATTTATACCAAAATTACTTTAATTCAACGTAAGACAGTATCATTAATAAATATGTAACCGTGGTACTAATTTAAGAATTGTTTACCGAAGCTTGAATCTGATTGGCCAAAATTGTTGTGCTTATTCATAATCGAAAAAAAGGTCGCTCTGTGGTGACCCTGAATGGGGATGTTTGAGGAGAGGTAGCGGATTCGGAACATCTAATTTTTATTAGATTGTATATGTTTTTTTCTTAAATAAAAAAAACTCGTATTAAATGTGTTAAACTATATCAAAACTATTGTTCTAAAGCCATAAAAACGTTTTTTTCTTAAATACAGTAAACTGCAAGAGGAATAGTGCAATTGCAACCTAAGTACAGTACATGCAAGAAACACAAAATTCTACCGTCTTGTTTCCAGAAGGGGGCATCTCAAAATGTCAATATTATTGCCATTTCCCTATTTTATGGATTGAAAAAAAGACCGATACAATGCATCTGTACAAAAAATATAATAATGAATCAGAGAATATCAAATTCCTTAGTATGAAATTTCAAGAGCTTATATCTGATATGTTTTCTTTTATAACATTTTAGGACCCCTTTTATAAGAGTTTTAATGTATCATAACGTCAAAAGTACGTTATAAAAATACGACGTCAATTTAACTATCAGTTTAAAAATCGTTTTAAAAATCAATAATTTAAAATTGTAACTAAATTTTTAACCAACAATTTCATAATTTTGTTAACTTTTATAAATTATGTGGGGAAAAAAGTTGCTTTAAAACAGTAAATACGCTTCATTTTATTATGATGCACAAAGTATTGCACAATGGAAACCAAAGTCGGCCTCCTTAAACACCCAATTTTATGTTAACGCCCCCAAAATCTACCTGATTCAAGATCAATAATTTACCGCCTGTCAATCATTGGAAAAACAATAGCTTCTGATTTGATTGACAGATCAGCTACCAGTGCTACCTGATAATCTGAGTTTGCATGTTTTGAAGACAATTGCCTTGTCGCACGCCAAACTCTTTCATGTACCCGCCTTGTATATACACGCGGGTTAGAAAACTCCATACGTTTGAATTTTATTTCAAAAAATAATTGAAAGTACGTATATTATTAAAACATTGACATCATAAAATATTTCTTTTCTATCTTCACTGCTGTTTGTTACTTGTAAGTGTCCACGAAACCTGTAGAAAAAAGACCATCCACAGAAAACGGCTGAATTTGCCGAAATTGGACGTCCCGACGATTAAAATTATTGTTTAAGAAATGGGATATAAGAAATATATTCCGCATTATCGCATTATCGGCATATAGTTTACAAAAGATGTTTTATTTTGTACAAAGGCTATACAATCTGTACGACGTAGTACAGAAATTTATGTCAGAATTAACGCTCGAATTTCCTCTAGCGTCTGAGGTGAAGATAATTAATAGTGATCGATTTTGAAGAGAAATCTTTCCTGCGATAAAATTTTGTTAACACACGAACAATCGAAAAAATTGAATATTTTGGAAATTGTTGGCCAGAAAAATTATTTTAAAAAATCCGATCGTGGTAAATGTTCACATGCACGACGGATAAATGAATTAATTATTTTTTTATTTCAATATTCAGACTTTTTTTATTATGGTGATTTCTTTTATTGAAGATTAAAAAAAAAAGTTATTGTTTGAAGTTTTTACTCGTGATTTTTTTCTTTAATTTAACGAAAACATTTTATAAAACGATATATCTTTATATTTCTTTCCTTCAAAACATTACGATGAATGCGGTTAGTTTACAAAGTAAAGTTCAAATTAAAATAATTATTTTACGTAGTTTCACTCAAAACTAGACACAAAACACGTAACGTTGACCCTGATTACCAAACACAGACTTCCTGTGTACTGCTACGTGTAAAGAGATTTTTGACATCTTGGGTATTGGGGGTCTCCAGGTAAATAACATCACTGGTACTTCGACCACTCCCCCTCCTCAGGTAACCGTACGGTAAAAAAATTGGGTCTTTAAATACAAAAAAAATTCAAATTTAAAAAATTGAAATGCTGCTTGGGTTTAGTCTTAAGTAATTTATAATTGGGCATCTTAAATCTATATATAAAATAATAATCTACAAAGCCTATTTCTTTCAGAACAAGACATACACAGTCGGATTACTAGTACTTGCAGTACTTGTGGCATTCTGTTTCTTTGCCTACGTTTCCATGAACATGATGAAAATTCCAATCTACACTGAATTTACAGAAATAACAATACCAACATGTGGACTGCCAGAACATCTTTTTAGGAACGAGGAAGCATCACCAATACGGAAAACGAATTTATCACATGTCAGATCTGTTCTACCCTACATAAGAAAAAATAAATGTATCGACAAGATAAAATGGAATCATGTATCAGACTTTTCAAACTTCGATACACGCTCGTTTAATGTCTGTGTCAAAAGTAGTATGCATAGTAAGCAAATCCACGAATTTCATGTTCAACAGATGAGAAAAAAAATAACTACAATATCATTTCTCCATATTTTTCTTTCCTCAGAAGAAGATCCAATGTTATTATAATCGAAATAGGAGGTTACACCGGTCAGACTCTAAGAAAAATTATTCCTGCAACTGGAGCGAAACATTATGTAGTCATAGAACCTGTTCCTAGTTTCTACAAGAAACTAAACAAGAATATTCAGACATTGAAATTCGATACAAATATAAAAAAAACATATAATTTTGGTCTTTCTAAATTTAGCAAGGAGTTGACTATAGAAAAAACTGCTGATGGAACACAAATGTTAAGTAAATCACACTCACATACTACTGAAAAGGTTCAATTAGTGGGTATCTTGGATTTCTTCATTCAGCTAGGAGTGGGGTGCCAAAGAATAGATCTACTGACCATCAACTGCGAAAGATGTGAATTTGAAGTTTTAGAGGACTTGTCCACGAATCTAATCCAGAAATTCGATTTCATACAATTTCAGCCTCATTATACTGCTTGCAATATTGGAGATTTTCGATGCCGCTATTGCAGACTGCATCAACTTCCCGCCGAAACGCACGTGGACGTTTACAATTTTCCTTTCATCTCGGAAGCCTGGAAAAGAAAGCAATGAGAGAGAGGATGTAAGAGATTTTAGAGATAATTAAGGTTTTCGGGATATACCTCATTTTGGTAATTAATCAGTGAGTGATGTGTTGAGTACAGTTAAATGTTGGAGATTACGAACAGTATTTGAGCTCATTTTTAATGGTAATTGTTTTTGCGACAAGGTCATCGTATCAACCATTGAACTTACGAAAATAGGACTTTAAAACGAGATTGTTGATATTCTTCCTTCATCAACTTGTCTGTCAATAACTCATTGCCTCGTTATAGAAATTGTTCGTAAAATTTCAAAACAACTGAGAAATATAAACTCATTACAATTTAAACAGTAGGTACATATGTCAGTACCCAGTCAAACCCCCTGTTTTGATAACAAATGATAATTTATAAATGATTGATATTTTTGTAAATGATGATATATATATTATGTATCTATATTAGGCATACTATTTGTGTACTGATTATTAAAACTGTCAGTGGAAAAAATATACAAATTAAGCAATACATTTGGAATCTATTTAACAGATATATTGTAAAAGTAAATATGATAAAATTCAATATTTTTTATTTATATCTATAACCGTTACGGTGCTATTTGTCAAAAAGTTCAACGACAAATCCTAAAAATAATATAAACCTTTGCCTTTTTGCCCTGGCTGATATTGTATTTCAGGCTGATCATCATTTCCACATGCAACTTACACGTTAAAGCAAGTTCAAAAGTGCATCATTTATAAGATTGCATGATTTTGGGTCAAACCACCCTTGTAGAGCAATGAAAAACAATCAGAAAAATGCACTATTATACTTCTTACACTTTTATTCACATTTGTTTTGTCAAAACACAGTTTATGCTTTGCTTACGTGAACAAACTGGGTGTATGGAAGAGAGGGGAGAGCAGTGTTATCTCTGCATGTCTTAATTATTGATAACTTATACGATATTTTGAATATTGATCCCTCTTCTGACTTGGCATCATTATTAAAAACGTGAGCCAGAATTTTTTTTTGGGTTTTGTTTAAAAGTCATGGAACTCCTATTACTCAAGAACATAAAAGATCTTCAATTAAACCCCCCGGAAAATACACTATAGACAAAATTGCTCACGCACCACCTAAGAGAATTAATACTTTACCTTTAAGGTACAATGATACTCTGATAAGAGAGATAACTCTTAATGACACAAATGTCTATTATTCCTTTATAGATTTGTCAAGTTTAAGTGAATATTTTGTAAAATTTTTCCCCCGCAAGCCATGCTTTAATTGTACGTTTTTTCAGCATATACACTTCCTTTGGAAAATCATAAAAGTTAAAGAAAAATTTCATATGAGTGAGCAGAGGGTTTATGAACCTTAAAAACCTGTTTATGATGTATTTGATATATAATTATGTTACTTTAATAAAATTAAGGCATATTAATGTCAAACCTTATTAATAGCTACAGTGTTTACTGAAGTGTGACCAATTAAAAAAAAATTAAAATCGTGTTTTTATTTTTAAAGAAAAAAATTCAATTTTTTGGTTAGTATTTGTATTCTTTACATTTGTGCTAATTAAAAACTAGAAAAGATTATACCGTATGCAGCTTTAAAAGGGGGCATGGACACAGTTTTCACTGATTTTTTTAAAACCAATTTTAATGTTAACTATTCCTACCTAAGGCATATCTAACGAATAGCAAAAATTTGAACATCATTTGTTGATTAACAATTGAGATACAGAATTTAAGGTTCTTCATAATGTTAACAAGGCTCGTGCCTTGTTTTTGTTTGCATATAAAAATATCATATTTATAACAAAATGAAGTTCAGCAAATCAACAGTAACTGTTGAATCGTATTTAAAATGAACTTTTATTTGAAATTATCTACTTTGAATGGACATATATTAGTATATTAACCTATGTAAACAAAACATGACACGGACCTTGTTTACATAACAAAGGTTTAGAGCTATAAATTTATCATGTTCTCGACAATGACGTTCAAATTTTTGATGATCATTAGAAATACTCTAGTTAAATATTGTAAAAACGAAAAGATAAAAGTTAAAATTTTTAATTGAAACTTTTCATGGCCCTTTAAACGCTAGAAGAGCGTGCTAAAGCAGACAGTATGGCGTCTGCAGGGGGTGTTTTTAGAGAAATTTGAAAAAAAAAAAATAGAAACTTTAGTAAGCTTAGGAATTCCACTTAAAGTTGTTGCAAATGATTAAAAAACATAAAAACGTTTAAGGTATAGATAGCAACGGCTTTAAGTTAGCAGCATACAGTAACTTAAAAATTTTTCCGAAAAATTGGTCAACCGGAAGTTAATGGTTTTTGGTATTGCATGGCATGGGTATTCTCAATATAAATAGGGATTTTTTTAAACGGGGGGACTCATCCTGTTGCAACCTCACAGGCCACCTTTAGTGATCAAGAATTTCATATCTGGGCAAATATGGTGCCCAGTGCACAGCTGGAAATTGGTTTTCGGACAAGAAGGTCGCTTGAGGGTTTTTAATGTTACCAAGACATTTGTCAATCTCACTTTTTTGGGAAAATTTGGCAAATTATATACACTATCATCGATCCGACAAATGTTCAATTCAAAAATAAGTTTAACAAATGGTGCGTTAGCAATTTTTTGCTGTACACGACTGTCTTCATGGTATATACGCCGAAATATGGTTAAAAATTTTGCCGACTCGGCATACACAATATACAATCTTCAGAGTTTGTAAAAATGAATTAAATTATGTGTAATAATTTGAAAACTACTCACTCAACCATCGCTTTAACCCATAAATCATTAGAATCGAAAAAAAAAAAGAATAAAATATAGATATAATTATTTTAATTCAAAACCATGCCTATAAAATATAAATTATAAAAGCGATAAAAGCAAAAAATAAAATAATAATTCTTTACGTGGGTTGTTTAAAAGATTAAAAGAGCAATTTTGTAACAGCAAAGTGTCATAAAAAGCTTTATATAAATAGATTTAACCATTTCAATATAACTAAAATTGTATTGACAAGTAGGATATAATAATATATACCGAGGTCTTCTTCAGCAGTAATATGTCATATTCACATTTCAGCATCGGAAGAGTCCTTAAAGATTTCTCTCAGAGCGTGGTACCTCACTTTTTTTCAATAATGCTTAGTGAAAGTTTCATGATCGTTCCCTACTCCATTAATGGTTGATTTGCTTTGATTATATCTCAAAGTATATATTTACACGTAAGGAATGATAATTAACACAATCTGTTTTTCGGTATATATCTTTCTTCATGCATCTTCAGCTTATTTTATTTAGTACCTTTATTGAAAAAACTCAAATATTCTCTAAACAAGATTGAATGTTGGGCCTTGAAACAGTGAAAGAGGTATAACGCAGACGTTTGTTTACGACTTGGCCTACAATAAATGTCTTTTCCAAAACTTTTCAATTTTAAAAGTATTTATTAAGGAATGAAGTTTTTTAAAACTTTTGTTATACGATATAAGATAACTGGAGTTTCGCTTTATAAACCGCGAAGCGGTTTATAAAAAAGTTTAAACTCCCCAAAGTTATGTTATATCGTATAACATAAGTTGAAATAAGCTTCATTCCTTAAAATTAATTTCAATGTAGACAATAGAAAATTTTTCTTTTTTTTTTGGGAAAAAAAGCTTCAAGTATTTTAAAAGTTAACGTCAAGCAGAGTAAAACGTTTTTGACGTAACTCATTGTGACGTAGGCAAGTTATGTTATATAAAATGGATAAAACCGTTTAACCAATCAAATGACGTGTTGCAACTAAAATTAAATTAATTAAATATATTTAATATATCTATGAACAAATTATTACAAATAAGATTTGTATCCGGCAAATATATTCAAATTTATTTATGAAACAAGATCAATAAAATTTATTGATTTTTTTTAAAGTATATGGAGAATTATTGAGCGTGCCTTTCAAAAATAACATGTTATTGTAATTAAAAAAACTTTAACTATAGAAATAAAGCATTTGTAACGTTCCTAAGATACTGCGATGGTTTTGTCTTATTTTTGTGTTAGAGTTATTTCCCTTGCCCGTCCGGGACTGTAGAGCCTGACCGGTGGGGGGTTTTTGTATAGTCGTTACTTTATACCTATACAGATCAGACGTACTTTTTGGGTTTGGGGCCCAAAATCTGAGATTTGTGGTAAATATCATATGTACACTCTCCTGGATTTAATTTTATGAAAATGTTTCATAAAAGACAGTGTAAGCTTCAGGGTTGCATATCCTGTGAAAGCAGAGTTGAGTAATAAACGAAATTAAAACCTTAACAAAGGAAATTATACAACGAGAGCAATTTTTTTAAAAGATATGTATGCCGTGTTAAACAGTATTTTTGCACAGTTGAAAACGAAAAAAATTTCCGAAGTATGATAAGCTATCAAAAATGAAGCATTTTGTAAATTTGACGAAATATTATTCGGTATTAACAAAGTACTGGTGGGAAAAAAACCCGATATTCTCATGCATATTTATAAAGGACTGACGTTTATCCTGGATCTGCGCATGTGCGGGGGAAAAAATAGGTGAAGAAAATTTTTTTTGTGACGTCTTTTTCGTGGGAACCAATATGACTAAAAATCGCCAATCGCTCAATGAGTTGCTTTTAATGCATTTATGGGTTACTACATAAAATACTACATGTGTTTTTCGAAAGGGCTAGTTTTCAAAATCGCTCTCAGAAAGACTTGATGCATTTCCCCCAAACATTTACACGCTTAATGCATTATGTACATTATCATCTACTAATCCCATGCTCATATTTTCATACAAATGATTAACAATGATAAAAATTAAAGTGTTCCCCACTCCATTGTACAGGTCCGTTTGTTAGAGTTTCCCCCTGCTGTACTGCTAGTGAAAAGACAATTGCACGTGATTATTCCTCGGTAAAAAAACAACCAACTCTGAGGGTGCTACGTATTGAAAATCCCTAACTCACGTGTTTGTAGTAAAAACGTAGTAGACCATCATGCTTTTCGGTTCATTCACGAGATTGGACCATTGTTTGTTGTAAGCATGCGAGCCCATGTGATCATGAATATTTCAATAAGAGGCGTTTATTATCTTTCTCGGAGAGAAAATAATTTTTTAAATAATATTTCATAACTTTTTAAAAATTATGGAGTGAAATTGTCTTATTTGCAGAAAGTATATAACTTATATAACTTGATGAGAAACCACATATATTTATTTCTTTTAAATAAAATACTAATACGGCATATATATCTTTAAACAAAAAAATGCTTTCTTTGTTTGTTATTATAATTAAAAAGCAGCTGTTGCAGAAAAAAAAATAAGCGGGTTATGTAAATTTTTTTTTGCAATACTGCAAATGTTTAAATTTCCCGTAATAACAAACAAAAAAAACATTTTTTTGTTTATATTTATATCTGTTTAAATAATCATTAAAGTAAGATTAAAAAGATTAATTATTGTATTAATGAATTGATGCGAACGTTTTTATACGTTTTATTGAAGGAACAGCCACTGATCCAGACATCTGTACAAACGACATGCCTAATGTAGTTCATACAGTGATTAACGCAATGGGTTTTTTTAAGAAATAAAGGAGAAAATATTCAGTGGATTTAAAAATTTAAAAAAAAAAATGCCAAGTATTAGAAAAATGATTTAATGAATGGGCATTGGATTAAGCTGTGTGAAATATATGGGATAACTACTTATTTTTTTTAGAAATTCTGACGCTGTGTTTTGACGTTACATTGTGCTCCGCGGGTACAAAACATTTGATTTTAAAATGAAGTCAAAAGATTTCTGTAAAATCGAATGGAATGAACCATCACACATCAACAAAAGAAATATTTTACACATGATAATGTGCTTATTTTTTATTTCTAGCGGGTAATATAACAGAGATTGACATCGTCCACGAACTTTTTTAAACAACCCTCTAAAATAAGGACTAACAATTATATAAAAACGCCAGTCAGCACTTGACTCAATGATAAATTGAATTTGCTGACAAGGTCATTGCATCGACTATCTAATATCTTAAATAAATTAAATAAAACTATTGTTTTGTAATTACTCAATAGCAACATCGTCCTATGGGTATCTTTAAGTGAAAATAAGCTGCAAAATATAAGGTCAAATGCAACATCAGACTGTACAGGGATAGTTATATTATATCGTAAATTTTGAGATCTTATCAGTTTAAGGTAAATTTTGTAAACCTCTATACAACCCGATCATTTACTTTAAATATAAATGTTGGATACTAAATTGAATACACGTTGAGAGCTGGATGTTTAGCTCCGCTAAGTATGTGTATAGCGGAACTGGGAAAACACCTGCAGTGCCTGTTAAACAACGAAAAGTGTCCCTTGCTCCAAAACCTCTAACTGGGGCAGCAAAGTGGAAGTAATATTTATCACATGTTATAATGTCTAGATATAACCCACACACTTTTTTGTTCAAATTAGAATTTTGACTTTTAAGGGGACCATTTTGGGTTTTTATTGCGCAATATTTCGCGCATCATAGTAAAATGAAGCTACTTTCTGTTTTAATTAAGAAATAACAGGTTTTAAAATGTAATTACAATTTTATGTAACTGATTTTTTAACGATTTTGCAATTGATAGGTAGGTTGACGTCGTTATAGTGTGTTTTTGACGTTATGTTGAAAAAAGAAATGTTATTATATAAAAAGTAATTAACATACGCTCTTGAAATTTAAAACATAGAAGTTTAAGAATATCTCCAATATTTTTATTATGATTTTATATAAATCTCTTATGCCCGTTATATTTTGTAGAACTCTATAAAAACAGGAAAATTTGTTAATTTTTTGCATTTTGCATTTTTGCTTCATTGGAAGCAGCTTGGAAATGGAAACACTGAGAAATATATGTACACTCGCTATTTTTACACTTATTCGATGTAAAATTTACATTAATTTTTAATTTTCACTTTATTGTGAATTATACAAAATTTACACTTTCAAAATTGAAAAATTTCACTTTATTCTGTAAAATTCGCACTTTAAAAATAAAAATGTGTATTTCATCAAGTTTTAATCACAAGGTCTAAGTTTAAATTGCAGACAATGTTTTTTTTATTTTTTGCTCTTTTCCGCTATATTCACGATAATCAGGCATTGCATGTTATAGTTCAAAATTAAATTATTCTTTGAGATGCATATGGCTACTGATTTTTTGTATGAATTACAGGTATATACGTAAATGTATAACGTTTTCAGTCATGGCCGTAGGAACCAGAGTGGTGGCATTGGGTGGGTGCCCCCAATAATACTGCCGATATAAGAATGTGTCATTTTTTTATTAATGATTATTAAAAGTATGATATTTCAAGTACATATGATTTTGTAATGTATGCAAAAATATATATATATATATATATATATATATATATATATATATATATATATATATATATATATATATATATATATATATATATATATATATATATATATATATATATGATGTACTGTATATGATGTACTGTATATATACCTATAAAACAATTCTTATGTGCATATAAAATATTTTGGATATTCCCTTACTTGTATTTTTCTTATCAATCTAAAACCCTTTCCCTTATGTATATGTATATTGTATTTCATGCATATGATCATAACCATTTTATACATTTTATCTATGTACTTTCTTTTTTCCCACAAAAGGGGCCTTAATTGGGAATAAACGAATTAAATTGAATTGAATTCTACTGTTTTATAATAAAAAACATTACTACTGGTATGTATTAAAAACATTTCTAATAGTAGTATACTACTGCTCTACCCCTCCATTAAAACTCTGATGACCTTTTTTTTCTTTTAGGTTGTCAAAGAATGTAGGGTTGTTTATAGTGTCCCCATCTGACGAATTTCATTTTTTATTCATTTGTCCAGTTTTTCACGATTTAAGAAACAAGTTCATCAAACATTACTACTCCCAAAAAGTGTCTTGTTAAAACAATTATTCTATAGTACAAATACCAAAGATGTAAATCAGTTAGGGAAATATATATATTATGCTAATGAATTACGAATGGAATGTTTAAATCAATTAGCTATATAATAAAATGTATGTATTACTAGTTGGTAAGTTTATAACATGTTATTGTACTATGTATGTAATTGATAAAAACAATGTTGTACTTATGATGCTTATGGAATGTACGTCCCACGGGAAAAAAACTGAACTGAACTGACAAATATGTGGCTGTACACCCCAAAACTAGATTGCTTGTTAAGGCCTGAGAGCATTAAGTGTTAAATTCACAGCGTGTAAATTACAACTGTAAAATAAATTATATAATCTTTAACATTGTACATATTTGAAAAAAAGAAAGCTACAAAAAATTATGTTTAGCCTTTTAATACTTTAAGTAATTATTAAATGGTGAGTGAAAATGAAATAATCAAATTCTCAAGAAAAAAGAAAATTAAGTTAATCAAAATGCTGTTTTACATCAAACGTATGTAAGCATGCACTGTATCCACCGCCTTGTACATGCAGAAATCCATAAACTTTATCAGTATGTACATACAAAACTTTAGAGACCCCGAGTCTGTAAAAAACGTATTCTATAAATATGTGTACGGGGTGGGTTAAAAAGTTCGTGGGCGGTCGGAAAATTAATACTATGTAGTTATGCTTACAAAATTTTTAAAGAACATCAAACAACAAAAGTTTAAAATTCTAGCTTGATAACTTGAATATTTATCAAATTATCCAAAAAAAAAAGACACTATCTGATGACCAGGCGCCTTCTCCATTTAGTTTCATGACGACATGGTTTCTCGAGGTCCTCATTTTCCCTCATACACAATCCAATATTTGCAGATTCCTACTGTTTGTAAAATAAATGGTAGCGTCCCGTAATATACTGGTATGCCGTGAATTTGACAAGTAACGAAATATGGAATGTTGAGTATATATTTTTTTTTTCTATAAAATGAGTTCTGCTGGTAAAATTAAAATGGTAAAAGGAATGTGCAAATCAAAAGTAGAAAAGTGTCTCTTGAAAATAGCAAGTATTTGGAGAGATTGCTAAGGTAATTTTGATGTCACGTGGTTTTTTACTACAACACACATGCAAAGAACGAGGGCGCTTTTGATTGGGATTCGGCAGGAATCTGGGGGTAAATTTAAAAGTGAAAATCTTATTGACATGTCACATGAAATTTTAATTTTTTTTTTTTTTTATCGGGTTCATGTGCAACAGGAAAGGAAAATATTTTCCCGAAATTGAGTTTGATTTGCTAAAAAATAACTTGAAAATTGGCCACATCAGACATTTGGTACAAAATGGTACATTTTAAACACTTTTTCTAAAAATTTTCTATCTGGGTTTCTCTCCATGATTTTGAAACGTTTTTTTGTGTATTTAAATTCAAAGAAACGAATACACTTTTTTAAAAAAAAGGAGAGAAACCCCAAAACGAAAAAAGAACTTTTCCCCCAAAATCCAAATGTGTGAATGTGGTGCTTCTTTGTCCTTTAAAAATCAAATGTGTATGTGGGGCGGTGATAGCTCAGTAAGTAGGGCTACCTGATCAGTGCACTGGAATCGAAAAATTTTTGGTTCGAGCCTGGCATGGGGCGTTAATTTTTTTTTTTTTTATACAACCAACCATTTATTTTGTCAGTTTCGTTTTATGTACGGATATATTGAAATTTTGAATTAAATTAAGTTTGATTCAGTTTGGTTCGAGCGAAATCAATTCTAATCTTCTATTCTATATAATGTACATGTACACGTATCATGCATCTATACATTAAATATTTTAGGTGTTTATTTCTTATGAAACATTACTATGTTATAGTATCCCCTGGGAAAAAAGGACAAAAAAGTTACAATCTCACACTTTCAAACTAATTGAAAAAAAACCTTGGACGTGTTTGTGAACTCTGACCAGCTACATGTGTATGTTCAGCCAACCAAATCATGGACATTTAAACCAAAATTTTTGTACAAATGATTCCTGCAGATCACACGCCAAATGCGCCCATCTTCTTTTGATATTTAATAGGATGTATATCATGAATCTAAGCTTTTTTTTTAAAGAGTTCTTCGCAATTTGAGAGAAAATTGCATATTCCAACACTTGGACGTCAAATTTAAGCGTTGAAGGACGCATCTTTGAGGTTACAAAATCTGCTCCAATTCTGTGCACGACGCCTATTTATACATTAAAACGTGGTCATTTATTCTACCTGATTATATTTTCTTGTACTCACTCATACAAGTGAATGGTCATAACCATGAGCGTCTATGGCCATGATAACTTGTCAAATTATTCATTATCAGAAATGGGTTTGACCTCGTTACTGATTCTTTTTTTAAAAACCCCAACCCTTTCTTTGAGATACTGAGGGGTTTTTTTCTTCTTCAAAACCGCTTTCTACAATAAATCAGATGAGATACCAATGTAAGATATCATTCCTCAATAGTAATTAATTAATTTAATGTCTACCTTTTTTTTTTGAACACTAAATATTTTTAATATAAAAATTTATAAACCTTTATAGAATACTTGTAAAAGTATGGGCATGGATAAGAAAATGTTAAGCATGTACATGTATCTATTATTGTTTTGTCTGCGAGAAAATAAAACTTCAAGAGGAGTAAACAGTGATAAATAAACAAGGGTTACAGTCCCGGGGGTTTTACATAAATATTACAAAAGGGCCTAACCCTAGGAGTTAATAATAATTGAACAAACGTGAATCTTTTGAAGAATACTAGTATGTAGACAACAACCAATATTCAGTATCAAAGTCCATAAAACACTACAAAATAGGAGCAGAGCATATACGACCTCCAAAACATAAAAGGTGGGATCAGGTGCCATGGAGGAGTGAGCACCTCCTGCTGACGGGTCACACCCTTGTGCTCCTTGTCATGATCGGGAAATAACAAAAAACCTTTTAAAGCAGTGTAAAAATAATGGACTAACAATTATAGTATAAAAACGTCCATCAGCACACAATGATAAATTGTATTTGCTGATATATCTTCTATTTTAAAATTTATCCTTTAGAGAATTAAGATTGTTTTTTACAATGGAAAAGTTCGATTGTCTATAGTGACCCCATCCTACTCCTGTTGATCTTGAATTGAATGAGCCAAACTCTCTGAAAAGCCATTATTAAATAAGACATCATTCATTTAATATTCATGAAAAGCTATAAAAGATTTTTTCCATGAATATTCCAATGTAAAATTTTTATTGTTTATTGTTGTCCCATCCTATCCCATATTCATTGCGAGGAAGATGTTGTATATAAAATGCAGAAATGATGCTATTGTCTTAGAATTAAATTTATAAAACAAAAATTGTCGAAGCATTTGAAATCGGCATCTGACTTACACTATTCTAGTTATATACTGTTGTTTCTCTTTAACAGTGGACAATGCTTTGGTAAAGATAAAGATGGGGGTTTGGTAGAGCAAATTACTGCACTTGGCAACGTATTATTTTGTTAAGAAAGATTGTTATGAGGTGGATTCTGATAAAGGCAAAGAAGGTAGAAGGCTGAACTCAACTTGGTTGACTAAATGTTAAAAATATTTAACACTGAAATATGATTTTTAAGAATTTTAATTATAAAAAGAGAACGATGAGTGTAAGTTAGATTTCCAAAGGTAGGATTAAAACCAGGTTCTTCTGGAAAACAAAAAAAGGTTATAACCCTAATTTAAAAAGGATGTAATAATTTATACAAGTTTTTCTGTTTACGTAGCATTTTTAATCCATTTATCACAAACGAATTTACTATTAAAAAGAGGATCAATGGCTCGTAAATTGTCTTTCAATTTTCTAAAACGGTTTTTAATATATTCCTGAATTTGTACTGTAGAGGGGGTTTTTCACACTGTATTGCTAAAATTTCCGCCTTTTCTTTCTCAGGGTCGGGAATTCGCCTGGTTTTCCTATGCTTGAATCATTAAAAATTGCTTAAATTTTATAAGAAAGTCAAATGATTCTCTCAATGGAAACATGAGTGCTTATGCATAAGTAATTCACAGAGTCCTCATGGAAGGAAACATCATACAAAAGTCTTACCGTATATACTCGCCTGCAAGTCGGTTTTTAGGAATTTAAATTTTAGTCCAAAAGTCTATGTCCGACTTATAGGCGAGTCATAATAGACTGGTGTTTTTCTGGACGGCGAAAAGTACTAGTATTCTAGAAATATTAAATATTAGAGATATTAAATAATCTCTCCGGACATCCTGGTTATAAGGATTATGATTTTACTCTGTATACAGTACACCGAAGGATACAAGATAAGTAGGTTACTTGATGATACAATTTCATTTCTAATTTGATGTACAAAAGCTCTGAAATTCAACATTAATTATTAAGATAAGCAGATAGAGTGATTGACATTGCGATGCTAGGAGACATGTTACGCAGACTGATACATCAACTCCCGTCTTGGGTAAAGGTGAGTAACATCCCAAAAAGTCAATTAACGGTATACTGAAGTACTTTGAAAATACAAAAAAAAATCAATTCTTAAAAGATAATAATACAGGTTATAATTACATGTAAAATGATTTTACAATATAGTTTGAAGCACATGCATGTATCAGTTAAAATCTCTTTTAGCTCAT
>NW_026928607.1:0-34099 GCF_032062105.1 Saccostrea cuccullata | reverse complement strand
AGGGTAGATGTATACACACTTCTACATACAGGGCACATTGATCAGGGTAGGTATGTACACACTTCTACATACAGGGGACATTAATCAGGGTAGGTGTATACACACTTCTACATACAGGGGATGCTGATCAGGGTAGATGTATACATACTTCTATATACAGGGGACATTGATCAGGGTAGGTGTATACACACTTCTACATACAAGGGACATAGATCAGGGTAGATGTATACACACTTCTACATACAGGGGACAAAGATCAGGGTAGGTGTATACACACTTCTACATACAGGGGACATTGATCAGGGTAGATGTATACACACTTCTACATACAAGGGACATTGATCAGGGTAGATGTATACACACTTCTATATACAGGGGACATTGATCAGGGTAGTTGTATACACACTTCTACATACAGGGGACATAGATCAGGGTAGATGTATACACACTTCTACATACAGGGCACATTGATCAGGGTAGGTATGTACACACTTCTACATACAGGGGACATTGATCAGGGTAGTTGTATACACACTTCTACATACAGGGGACATAGATCAGGGTAGATGTATACACACTTCTACATACAGGGCACATTGATCAGGGTAGGTATGTCCACACTTCTACATACAGGGGACATTGATCAGGGTAGGTGTGTACACACTTCTACGTACAGGGGACATTGATCAGGGTAGCTGTATACACACTTCTACGTACAGGGGACATAGATCAGGGTAGGTGTATACACACTTCTTCATACAGGGCACCCTGATTTTGATCAGGGTAGGTATTTACACACTTCTACATACAGGGCACCCTGATTTTGATCAGGGTTTGTATTTACACACTTCTACATAGAGAGGGACAATGAAACTGAAAAGGGTTTGATTATACCCATTTTTGCGTGCAAGTGGAACAAGACATTGATCATGGTAGGTGTAAATACTTGGTATGAAAGTAATAACTTGTCAAGATTGGGAAATAACAGAAGAATACGTCGACAATTTAGGGTGTAGATAAGGAACTAACAATTAGTATGAAAAACATTAGTCAGCATTTGACTCAATGAAAAATTGCATCTGCTAACAAGGTCATTGTATTGACCAAAGAACTAATTACGAAATGATTACTTTTGACAAACAAGCTGATAATCTTGTTTCATCAACTTGTTTGTCAATTTATCTCGTTTTCGAAATTGTACATACGTAGAGCATACCCTTTTGCTATCAGATCAACTGAGAGATATAAACCCCGCGTGCAGGTGTATTGCTGAGTAAGTAAGCTTTCTCATGAAACTTAGTTGTTAGATTAACATTAACATCTTTGTCAAGTAAGATATCCAAATACATGTTTGAAAGAGATGTGTCAGACGCTGTGGTATCGATCTTTTATCTCAAAGATAATACCTGGGTTCTAAAATATAAAAAAAAATCACAAGACAGGGCGTTACTAGATATAAATATAGTTAGCACGTAACTATATTTTTTACATGAAACTTCAAATGAATATTACAGTGCATTTTATCACAATTTATTTGTAATATAATTTCTACAATCTATCTGTACTGAAACACTTTGACAAGTCCTTCCTTATATCCCACCCACAATGCAGACTTGTACATTGTTAATCTGAATGGATGATTCCATAGTTCTTCTGTTAGTAAAAACTTCAGGAACTCCCCGTCAGGACTCAGCAGATGGATCTGTTTGTTGTTGGGGTCAGTAACAAGGATGTTACAGAGAGAGTCACACTGTACATCAGTTGGATAAAAGTCCACTGATAGGTTGTGTCCACGGTAGACAGACTTTATACGGCCAGAAGGAGACATAATCACGAGTTCACTTGCACTGAGACTTGTACAGTTCACAACACAGATATCATTGTTTCTGTTCTGTGTGACTCTGGTTGGCAATGTGAACAGTCTGGTATGACCGTCTTCCTGGCCAGCAAGGTACTCATACTCATGGAAGACGTCACCTGTAACTGTGATGTGTCTCACCAGACGTCTGCTGTGTGACTCTAATTTGAAATCATCTGATTCACTGTCTCTCAATGTAATCAGTAGTCCGCCGTCCACTGACTGACATATTCCATCTGGTTCCAGTGGATCTGTACTGATGACTGTAGAGACAGATCCTGATGATGACAGGCAGCTGATAGAATTGTTACTATAATTAGTAAAATAAACATCACTCGTATCAGTCACACACACGTCATTAGCAGTAATATTATATGTATGCTCTATTTCACCTTCTTTGCTTACTTGTTCAGTGTAAGGTAACAAGATCTTTATATTCCCTATGTAGCAAAGGTCTTCACACAATGCCAAGAAAACTATGTTATCTCCATATTTAAATGTGTTTGTTTCGGTCAAACTGATATCATCTAAGTCCAGAGTGTTTCCAATCATATTCTTGAGTACAAAATCACTGATTTCTCCTTTAATGTATCTCACTGAATGTTTACAGTCCTTCATATCAACATCCAGGCCAGAGAGCATTTTTCTCAGTTCTCTGTGGTTGTCAATGAAGCTGTAATCCGACATGGTGCTGTGGTTCTCCTCCATGAACGTGGCTATATCTGCAATTTCTTGCTTCATTTTGCATGTTTTGTCCATCTCAAATATGTTACTTTTCAACTTTTCATTTTTTTCTTCCAAATTGTCTTTCAATCTTTGTACAATATTTTGTTTGGCTTTTAATACCCTGGATATTATCTCATCACAATGCTTCTGTAGCTTATTTATCTCTGAGTCATAAAGTTCTTTATTTTCTGAGATCTGCTTTGACATCTTCTCCATCTTCTCATTAATCCCAGACAGATCCGCTTCCTTGATCTTCCTAAAAAAATTAACCAGACATCTCCTTCTTTCGGTGGCTGCCGTTTGTAGTGTTTTCCAGTCATGATCTCTATGATCTGTTTTAGCACAATTGGCACAAATGAATTCATCACAGTCCTCACATATCATATCAATAGAGAAATCGTGAATTTCACACTTTTTAATATGCACCAAAGGAGAGCCCAGAGAATATCTTGGTTTGTTCTCTGCCATGTTTGTTGAATGTTGGCCACCTAAATCAATGTCGATTTGAGTTGACTGTAGGTAGCTAATACTTTTAAGTAAAATGTACAGTTGGACTTTTGAAACTGATAACATGTTGACAAGATAACAATTCAAGTAGATGCACGCTATCAAGTTATTATCAAGAGTTTGCTTTAATCTAGGTCACAGGCTTTTGGACTGTTTCGTTTTAACCCTTAAATTTGAAGTCGAGAAAATGTTTGATGAATAAAATGTTTTTTTAACAAATTTTTAGGAATGTAGGATGTTTGGTAAATCAGTATTTGATGAGCTGCTATCTGTTGTGGATGCATTCGGTTTGATGACATATGATTTCTCCAACCCATAGGTATTGTAACAAGAGGCGACATTTACAGGCAATTACCAATATATGAGTATTTATCATAAATGTTATTAATATGAAGGTAGTTAGTCAAACCTGTCAGGTACATATATATGCTGATATAAATTTTAACAAAAATCTTTTTCGCTTCATTATTGCTTCATACATGTAAACTAAGTATTACATAATTGATGACGTTGTTAATAAAAAAATATTTCAATTTATAATTTTTTTAATGTGTGGATTTGAACAATATCTTGTTTTTCAGACCTGGACCTAACAGCCCGTTATCTTGGATGGAGTCCTGTGTTTTGGCCCTCGTCTATGATGATAACCCAGAGGTCAGACAGAAAATTCTCCTAGGGTTAAACTTTTATGGCAATGAATACTCGGTTGGAAGGAGAGGTCCTATGGTAGGCAGTCAGTAAGTCTATCTTGGTCGTACTTCAGCATATATCTGAAATAAATACTATCAAGTAAGCTACTGCAAAGTCAGTTTTTAGCGGTTCACAAATTTTAGCATATTGATGCCTCTACAAGATATACAATTACATTTGGCAAATGAAATTTTGGTAAATCAGATTCGATATGATGCTATATAGTTTAAATCCTTTCTGGTCTAGGGCAAAAGCAGACTAGTAATTCTATTCTTTCACAAATTGTATTTTATCAGCGTGTCTTTTAGTTATTATCTGCATGTTGCAACATTGGCTACTGAATCCACATTTTCTCTTTTTTCAGAATTTACAGAGCAAAGTGGCATTTTTACCCAACATTACTTTCTCTACAAAAACGAATAGATCTGGCTCAACGACTAGGCACGGGAATCTCTATCTGGGAAATAGGTCAAGGATTGGACTACTTTTAAGAATTATTGTCATATCTAGATTATAAATCTTGGGGATGGAGAGGGGGCGCGGTTATCAACTTACCTTTTTTTTTCTTTGATTATCTTTGGTGTCTTTTCAAAAAAAAAATGTCAAGATGATTTTGTCCATTTAGTAAAGCTTGGATTGCTATGTCATTAAACTTAAGTGTAGCTAGGGTTCTATGGCAAGCCCTTTTGTTATTTATTCGGGAAATAAAATTCATCTTCCAATTACAGAGATTCTTGAATCTAAGATCTTAGAGGGTTATCTCTTAACGTATTCAATCCCTAATAGGAACAAATTCAATGAAATTGAATACATAACAGATGTGTAGGCATTGTTAATTTAGATATGCTTCCCGTTTATTACTATAAGTATGTATAGTGGGATGCGTCCTAATTAATGACCTTTAGTTTTGGTGAGAGTTATCTCCCCTTTTTTTAATAAAGGAAAAATATCAATTAAAAAAAATTTAGCGAGTAAAAAAATTGTTTTCAATTGTCATTCTATTTTTAATGTTTCAATGCATCTTTCCACCGCAGGATTTATTGATATTCAATTTATTTAAATTTTTATATTGAAAAAACGCTTTACCCCATTGACTTCAATGCAATCTTTGTTAAGGTAGAACCTATGTCGGAAAAATCTTTGCCACAAGATTTTTAAACTTTTCAAAATGATAAATTAGTACTTGCTTATCAATCAGTTAAAAGCTCATGACATGTTTCCTTGTTTTTGTCCCCCGCTTTCGCGAAAGCGAGGGGACATTAAATCTCATTCGTCTGTCCGTCCGTCCGTCTGTCCGTCTGTCCGTCAGTCTGTCCGTCCGTCACAAAAACTTTAACCTTGCCCATAACTTTTGATTTAGTGGAGCTATGACTTTCATATTTCATATGTGTATTCCTTGTGACAAGAACTTTCTTTGGGTACCACCAAATTTGACCTTTTGACCTTGACCTTGGAGTTTGACCCACTTTTACACAAAAATTCCATACTTTTGCTTTGGCCATAACTTTTGAATGGTAGGTACTAGGACTTTAATATTTCACATATATATTCTTTGTAGCAAGACCTTTTATTGGATACCAACAACTTTAACCTTTTGACCTTGACCTTGGAGATTTCGGTACTTATGAAAAAACTTTCATTTTGACCATAACTTTTGAATGCTAAGGCCTAGGACTTTCATACTTCATATATATAATTCTTCTGATAAAACCTTTCATTGAATACCAAGAACTTTGCCCCTTGGACCTTGACCTTGGAGTTTGACCTACTTTTCAAAAATGTTGACCTTGGCCACAACTTTTGAACAGTAGAAACCAGGACTTTCATATTTCACATATGTATTCTTTGTGGCAAGACCATTTATTTGATACCAACAACCTTGACCTTTTGACCTTGACCTTGGAGATTTTTTGTACTTATGAGAAAACTTTAACCTTGATCATGGCTTTTGAATGGTAAGGGCTAGGGTTTTCATACTTCACATATGTAGTCCTTTTAAAAAGACTTCATTGGATACCAAGAACATTAACCCTTTGACCTTGACCTTGGAGTTCAGGGATAATTTGTAAATAGATGACTTATGATAGGGCGTTCATATTAGACACAATATGTCATAAAAAATGACATCTCACCCAAAAAGACACCGAAAGCGGGGGACCACAATTCTTTGAATTTGCTTGTTAAATCTAGTACAGGCTGTGAAACTTGGTATGGTAATTACATATTGCGACTTCACATTTTTAAATATTTTTAGGGGTACTTGTCATAAAGGGAATATGAAAAATCACAAAAATACCTCTCCAAACATCGTCGTTTATAGACTTAAACTGAAAAA
Organism: Saccostrea cuccullata; assembly: GCF_032062105.1. Classification (NCBI taxonomy): domain Eukaryota; kingdom Metazoa; phylum Mollusca; class Bivalvia; order Ostreida; family Ostreidae; genus Saccostrea; species Saccostrea cuccullata. The sequence goes on along the minus strand of NW_026928607.1, from coordinate 27,983 downwards.
TATTAAACAATATTTTCTCAAGAATAATTTCTTTTTTATTCAATTGACATAAAAGATAAGTCCACCATTAAAAAAGAATAGTATAATGAACTCTATTATTTTTAGTCAATTTTGCACCCTACATTTGCAAATATTTTTTATAAGTCTTTGTCACAATGTATTCAGTCTTTAATATGATGAAGAACATACCCAAATGATTACAAAAAGTGATTAAAATATATACCTTTCCCCTCTAACTAATGAGAGATAGGCTATTTACCGATACACATATTCTTGACCTTTTTGCACTTACACGGGATTTAATAATTAAATGACTATTTGGGGTTACTTTCAGATTAAATATTTATCAGAAATTGTACCTTTAATTTAAAAGATCAAATTTAATAGAAAAATTGTAACACCAAGAATATGAATAAGTAACAAATAATTGTGAAAAGGAATGCACATCATTTCATTATAGATATCACAAAAATCATAATGTACACACGATCACACGATCTACCACACGTACATCTTTGATTTAGACACATTTCATCAAGATATTACACTATTTAGCTTGCAACTAAAGATTTCTTACGATTTTTGCATTCCTTCAAAATGGTTACATACCATTCAAATTATAACGAAAGTTGTAATTTCATCACACTAGATAGTCTTTGGTTTGTCAACTTCAGGTCTAGATCTAGTAAATGAAAGGTGCCTACAGGTTTTCTCTTATTCCAGAAATATATTGCCATTAAGCATTATAAACCAAAAAATATATGAATTGAATTAAGATTATTTCGGCATGATTGAATTCTGTGAATTTCAAAATGTAGTATTTTCTACCATTTCTATTGAAGCTGTCAAGTACGGGAAAAAGTGACATTGAATTAATTATGACGTCATAATGGATCTAGCACAGGTTAAACAAATTCACTAGTTATGATGTCATACGACGTAGGTTCTACGTTAAAAAAAACTTCTGCTTAAATAATTGCTGCTTAATTAATGAATTTTTTTTAAACTTTCTTTCTAATTAATCCTTTTTCATAATAAAATGCTTTAATATAATAGCAGAGTATTATGTACGTGATGGACATTTAAGGGTAAGGAATTTGATCCCATTAGGGGTGGAAATCCTTAAAAAATATAGATATCTCCCAACTTACAGAGATATCTCTCATTTTAAGAGATATCTCTAACTTAGAGATATCTTCACATTTAGATATCTCTTTCACTTAGTGAGATATCTATCGTTTTTCTTTTTCCAAAATATTATTAAACTTTTATTATGTTTATCAATGAAGTTGCCATTATTATTTGTTGTTTCAAACAAGGTATTTATAGCATATTTGTCTACATAGTACATATATTATTCTGGGTATTGCATGCATGCTCGGATTAGTCTTTTTTTTCATAACAGCGAAATTATTCCAGACTTTGCTTCCCGTTTCGCTTTCGTTTGAAAGGAGAAAATTAATTATTTTATATCAAGGACCACTGGAAAAAATCTATCTCTTTAGCTTAGAAAGATATCTCTTTTTGAAGATATAAAGAGATGTCTCTCTAACTAAGAAAGATATCTCTTTTAGCCTTATTAAAAGAGATATCTCTCCAACTTCAAGAGATATATTTCTCACTTAAAGAGACATCTCTCAAATCAAAAGAGATATCTCTCATACAAAAAGTTTTCTCTTGTTTAAAGAGATATCTCTCTAAGGTATAGATATATGATATTCAAATAGATCTCTATAAGCTAAAGAGTTATCTCTCTGTGCATTACGAGATATATTATTGAAATAAAATTTTTATGTCATGAATAAATAGTAAAAGAGCTTACCATACCTTTCCCTAGACATATCCGGGTTTAACAATTTTATTTTCATTTATATGAGTATAGCATTATATAATGACATCTCTTCTGATTAATAATTTTCAGTTTTGATTACAGAAGTCAGAACTGAAATAATACTAAATTAAGAAAGAATTCAAATTAAATATCATTTACCATTTTTTCTTTATTGAAATAAAAAAACAAAACTAACCACACAACTTTATTTATAGTTTAAAATATATTTGAAGAACAAATAAGAAAATACTTTTATTATCATAGTGCATTGTATTCTGATAAAGCAAATGGTATATGACCTATCAATCTTTTAATACATATCCAATGTAGAAACATCCTTGCAACGCAAGGGGTCACGAGTCAACACATTTCATTGGACCCCTAGCTGGCATATTTCATTCTATATTCGTGGGCTGACTGAAGTGACATGTTCTGAAAATATTAAAAAATTTGAAGTTTTTCTTTTCTTGCAACCAATCACATTAAGCCATTATACGGTAAACAATTAACTCATAACACGAGCATTTGAGGTGTCAACTGAATCCTTTTTGTATACATTATCTGTTTATGAAAGCTTTGATTGGTAGTTCTGAATGAGAGAAGCAAGCCCTATAATTCCTAATGAAATATGCCAGAGGGCCAACGGCAATGAGTTGACTCAGGCCCCCTGGCCTTGTGGGAATGATGTATAAAATAATCAATGATTCAGCTTGTGGAAACATGAGACAAAAACCTTTAAATACCTACTCATTATATACATGTGTATGTATGCATAGTGAAATTCATTATTTTTAAACTCAGTGGCATCAAAGATAAAAATACTGAAGAATATAAAAGATAACATGTGGTTGGGACTTCAAATTTACTCCAACATATCAATTGTAATCAAGACGTCAATGTTGTGATACGAAATTTTACTGTATATTCATTCTAATGATCGAAATACAAAATACTGTAATTTATTCGTACATGTATTTAAACAAAAAAAAAACATCAGTGAAACATTTGCAACAGATCTATACTACACCCAGATCAGTGATATAATTGTTTACAAAAGTAACTACAGAATAAGTATTATGGCACCCTTGATAGATAAACACATTTCTCAGATCTAGAAATATTATGGTTTAAAAACTACTTTGAAATTTTTTTTTTCATATTACTTGTAATTGAGGTAAAACAAAAGAACTTTATATCAAAAATATGTACAAGTAGGTGTGCATCCATTCATGGTATATGAGTATAGAACAAAAACAAGCAAACTGTTGCAGTGCACGTGTTATTGCTTTTTTAACAAACTTATTTACTAAATAATATAGATTTAGCAATAACTTTCCATTACCTAAATGTAGAAATAAGTGCCTAAAATGAAAATCAGACATCATTAACAATTCATTAAAGCTTAGTGACAATTACAATTTTCAAGAACATATTCTTGTGAATCATCAACCAGAAGTCTCTGTCGAGACTGTAGCTCTACTGGTTTGTACTTATGACAAAGGATGAGAAAAGAAGCCATTGCCATCAGGAATTTCACAGACATTTCTATTTTTAGTAACAATAGCAAAACTGTTCATCGAAATCAAAAACTGATGCGCTAGTTTATGTATCTTAGTGTAGTCTTCTTGTGTGCCAAGTAATACTGAAATCAGACCATAACTGTAGAAGGAGTAGCGTTTTAAAGGAATTTCACAGAAAATTCTGTTTTTAGTAACCATGGCAACACCGTTCATCGAAATCAAAAACCGATGCAATATTTTGTGTATCTCAGTGTAGTATACTTGTGTGCAAAGTAATATTAATATCAGACTAAAACTGTAGGAGGAGTAGCGTTTTAAAGGAATTTCACAGAAAATTCTATTTTTAGTAACCATGGCAACACCTTTCATCAAAATCAAAAACCGATGAACTATTTTATGTATTTTAGTGTAGTCTGCTTATGTGCCAAGTTATATTGAAATCAGACCAAAAGTGTAGGAGGAGTAGCGTTTTCAAGGAATTTCACAGAAAATTCTATTTTTAGTAACCATGGCAACACCTTTCATCAAAATCAAAAACCGATGAACTATTTTATGTATTTTAGTGTAGTCTGCTTATGTGCCAAGTTATATTGAAATCAGATCAAAATGTAGGAGGAGTAGCGTTTTCAAGGAATTTCACAGAAAATTCTATTTTTAGTAACTATGGCAACACCTTTCATCGAAATCAAAAACTGATGCACAATTTTATGTATCTTAGTGTAGTCTACTTGTGTGCCAAGTTATATTGAAATCAAATGAAAACTGTAGGAGGAGTAGCAATATGAAACAATTTCACAGAAAATTCTATTTTTAATAACCACGGCAACACCGTTCATCAAAATCAAAAACCGATGCACTATTTTATGTATCTTAGTGTAGTCTACTTGTGTGCCAAGTTATATTAAAATCAGACCAAAACTGTAGGAGGAGTAGCGTTTTGAAAAATTGTTTACAGACAGACGGACAGACAGACAGACAGACGGACGGACACCTTACTATCGCATAAGCTCTTCTGGTCTCTGACCAGTAGAGCTAAAAATTACAGATTGTGTCCTGAAAAAAATATTTTTCCATTTTTTCAAAAATGTAAAAAAAAAAATGGACATACTGTTGGAAAATTATCTATAAACTCCCAATGATCATGGTATTATTTATGCGAGACAGCAATCTACCGTAATTCTATTTTGAAATCCCACAATGAGACAGCATTCACTCTCTAATCAGAAATCTAATGACAACTACCGATTCGATTCACACATGTCCATTTTGCAAATTATTTAAGGATGTACAACACACCTACCCCAAAAAATTCCTGTCGTTTAATTTTCGTTATTTTTGTATATTTAGTACATGAATATATCTACTGTATGTATGCACATTTTGGACAAAATCGTTCGAGTGGTTTTTGGACAGGAACTTCCAAAAGTTACCCCCCTTTAGGTGTTTACGAGGAGAGAAATTTTTAATCAATGAACTACTTAAACCTTGATTTTCAAGAAAGCCAGGTTAGATATCAATGTCAAATTTCATTGGCTTATTCTTTTAACCATTTAACACAAAAATATAGTCATCTTTTTGATATACATATCATCAAAATAATTTTTAAAGACCTTAAACTGAAAAACTATGAATTATCTAAGCCTTGAAAATTGCGTATTTTTCAGATTCAAATTTTTTTTGTGAAAAAACCTATCGTTTAATTTTGGTAAAAAACTTTCTTTAGGTAGCTGGTAGTAAAAATAATCTTCATAATTTTTTGTATAATTTTTGTACGACCAGTTTTGATTTAATAGCGGAAAATTACCCCCTCCCCCTTTCTGAATAAATCACGTTCCCGCGCGTCTTTCAGACGGGGGTCGATCACTTTGTTATATGAATCTACAAATACACATTAAAAAATCAAATTGGAATATTGCTTTTGCTTCAAAAATATATTAACTTACAAATTTAAAAGTTCTCATTTGTAAAGCGTATTTAAATGTAGATTTTTAGGTAATTTTTGAATACCCCTACCACCCCCACCCCTTCCTTTTTTGCGTCGCAGACCATTAGCGTTTGACGAAACGTCGTTTACAGTGCAAATATACTGGTATTTCGTCATTTGAATCCCGGAGGTATGCATTAGTTCTTAAATTCATGAATGCAGAATAAATATTGACTACTCTTTTTATGTGTATCAGGAAAAAAATACTGAAGGATTTTAGTGTTTAGTCCATATATGTATGCTTTATGCATTCCATATCACATGAAACCTGGATACGAATTCAAGTTTTGTTGAACTTCAATATGTCGATTTTTGATTTTATATCTTTAATTTTATTCATTAAAATAATGGTGTATGTTCAAATCTCCTGTGATATAAATGGAATAATTGTAGTTTCTTTCATGTCATTATTTCAAACGAGACAGTATGTGGCCGTGGGGATACATCACATTTGCATAGATGTACACCCCTCATGATATTGTACGCATTTCTTTCAATGTCGTCGCTTCTAAAGTTAGTATGAAAATTCCGTATTCGTCCACATTAACTTCAAAATATCAAACATTAAACTCTTCATGTATTTCAATTTATATCAGATCGCACTTTGATATTTTTGAAAAATCTTATAGGCTACGTTTTGTTTTGATTCGAGGAAATGCGAACCGACATTGTTGACAGAAAGTCAAACGATTTGCTGCAATAGGATATTCATCTTTGCAGATAATTTCAGTACAAGTGAACAATTCTTTTCAATTCTATACTTACATTGTGTATATGAGGTCTATAGTATTCAATTCTCGGATTTATCAGGTCTTGCTGTAAATGTATCTGATTCTGTGGAAAACCGTGAATAATGGGAGGAAAATAAACATCTCCTACATTTTCAGAGTTGTTCCTCTTTGATCAGTAAGGGTCTACATCGATTTTACATTGTAAAAAGTTTTTTTTTGTTTATTTATTGTTATTTTATTTGATTAAAGAAAAAAAAAATATTTATATCGTAAACGCACAAATTGTAATGAAGACCATTAATCGGAATGTTATATAGCCAATTGTACATAATGAGAATTTCGGCAATGTAAAATAAAATTTTCAGAATAAAAAAAAATGCTGCGCTTTGATAAAAAATACCATTTATTGTATATGAAATGAAATGAAATAAACATTAAGGGATGGTATTTTATGTCTTGCTTTTTACGGAGTTTAATCGGGTTAATTAAAAAATACTAATTGATTGAGTATGGTACGCGCAATCAAAGCCAAGCCCCATATCCCAATTTTCTTTCATGATTGATATACATCGGGATCGTTTTACTCGTCGTTTTGACGCTTTATTTTTGACGTTAAATTTGACGTCACGTCAAACGTTCAATTGAAATCGCAAGAGTTATCTCCCCCAGTGTGTTGTACGTCTTTAAACAGTCCAATAACCAGAGCTCTATTCCTCCCGTTCTACATGTTCTTCCTCCTCCGATGCTTGTTCCTGGGTCAGTGGGAGAGACACGTGTCGGTATTCCAATTTTCCTTTCGAGAAATCCTCCACTATATGCCCCTCGCCATGGAGGAGCCATTTCGTGGTGAGTCAAGTCCCTCCACTCCTACGGGACCACGGGCATGAATTCTGCTGGTGCTTATACCAACCTCAGGCCCTAAGAACAAAAATAAAAATATACATTTATTTAATCACTGTTAAATCTCTCCTCTTTATTTTCAACCCAAATTGTTGTTGACTTCATTGCATCATGGACAAATTCAAAATTCAACAGACAGAGTTATCTTTCTTCTAACAAAAATTTAATTAATAATTCTGCAAAATATGTTTTCAATGTGTTCCAAATTTTATTTTAATTTCTGTTATTTTACAGAAAGAAAAATTAGGCACATTTACTGGATTGTCACTACAGTAAAACACGGTACAGTAAAACACGGTTATAGCGAAGTCCTTGGAACCTGTTAATTTAATTCGCTCTATCCGCAATTCGTTATATCTGTATAACGAATTCGTATAACCATATATGGTGAATTTGCAATATGCATGTCTTTCTTCAAGTATTACTACCAAATATGTTAGGCAAACAAATATTACAAAAAATACCTTCGATAACTAAGGTTTCATTATGAATTGAATTTTATATACAAATGTTGAGAGAAAATAAAGTCAGTAATCAATTATTCAAATTTTGAAATCTTTGAAAGTTGTTATAAAAGATGTAAAATTCATTATATTTAACCTCAACGGGACTCAAAATCAGTTCTTTATATCTGTAAATTCGTTATATCAAAGTTCGTTATAACCGTAAAATTTTACGAAGATATTGTTAAGAATTTTGCCGGGGACCCAAAAACACTTCGTTATATCCGTGAATTCGCTATATCCGTGTTCGTACTAAACGTGTTTTACTATATATGCCGAAAATGAAATATTACAGAAAATTGTAAAATACTAGCACCTGGAAATAAGAATTTCTACAGAAGTACTACAATGTACTGCAAAACATTACTAACCTAGACCGAATCTGTAGCCATCAGCAAACCTTGTACTAGTGTTGTGAAACACACAAGCACTGTCCACTCCCTTGAGAAAAACTGCTGCTGTGTTTTCTGTATTAAAAAATAGTGATGCTTATGAGAACATTTTTTTTCTGTAATTTACTAACGCAATTTAACCAGCTATGATCATCTTTGACCATTAATTAAAAGCAGCTATGGTCATCTTTTACCATTAATTAAAAGCACCTATGAACTATGAAGAACCTCATAAACAAATTCCTTTTACATGTATTTTAAATCATATAGATGCATGAAAACAAAGCTTTATAATTATGGTAAAAAATGGCTGGGATGGGTAAGGTTGAAGACCATGAAGATCATAAAGCATTACTGAAATAATGTCATGGGAAATGTGTACAAGGGTGATGGGGGGGGGGGGGGGAGTTATGATTTAACTAGATGGACCATCCACTATGACTGTTCACTACAGATTTCACCACTAGGTACTGAGGGGAGGGGCTGTTATTTAGATGGACCACTCACTATGACTGGTCACTATGGTGTCGGTGTGACTACTGCTGTACTTGTTGATGTGACGGACGGCGTCACGGACGTCATCCACTAACTTTATGGTGACAGACAAGTCTCCGTACTCCGTGTGAAGGGAGGGGGCCGGTGGGGGGCCGAATTTCAGGGCAGATGATAAACGGGGACCAGAGTAAATCTTGACCTGTTGTTAAATAAAAACAACATAAAATTTTATTAGACTTTGCTTTTATACATAAGGCCATAATAAAAATATTCCTAGATTCTCATCCCCGCCCGCCCCGATTTTATACCCCCGCCTCGATTTTTTTTATTTCTGTTTTTCTTCGTCTTAATTCTGATCGGGATCGGTATTCAAAGTCGACATGATTTTGACAGCTGAAAAGATGGTAATTGCTGTAATATATGTGTATATATTTTAAACAAGGGTCATTGGTTGAAAAGATAGGTGATGATGTGAAGTAAGAGATAATTGAACCTTTACTGTGACTTTTATTCGGGTTTTATAGATAAAAATACATCGATTGACCAGGTCAATAAAAAATCTGCAAAATTGAAAAAATAAAAAATATAAAGTAAAAGCCGCCCGCCCGCCTCGATTTTTAAAAAAATTCGGATGAGAATCTAGCTATTTATTTATTATGGCCTAATTTGACAATTTGTAATTATTTCAACTTACAAGAGTTCTCAAGAGAGCAAAATCCAGCAATTTTGAGCTTAAAGTTTAATTTTTAATCTCTGGTACATGTAATTCAAATCCTTTAGCCCTTCCTATAAAACTATTAAAGCACCCTTTCTACTGAGCTTCCATTTTCTACCTACCCCCTCAGATCTCAGCATATCAAACAAATCCTCGAAAAACAGTGTTCTGAGATGTGCCTTGTTGACCAGAATGGTTTCTACGGCATTACAAGCGGCAGGGTAGTCTGTCTTAGAGTCCCGCACTGAAATACGATAAAAACTGTCCTCAAAAATCATCTTATTACAATAAAATAAATTTTGGATAGCACTAAATAATTCTAAACCCTCATTCGAAGAACAGTTCAAGTCTATTTACATGAAATCAAAAGTTTACCCATATGGCAAGAATATTTTGCTCTTCTAAAAAACTATTTCAGTTCTAATCTCAATGGATATATTTATTTCTTGCCATTTAAAAGCAAGAAAAAAATTAATCATCACTAGATTTCAAATTGATGAGAAATTATGCTCATACATTTCAACAGAACATTACCAATGTTGAGTGCCATCTGCTCGTCCACCTCCTGGTCAGTATAAACATGACATATGCCCTCGCTGTGTCCCAGGACAGGAATCCCCTGGCTGAGCTTCTGTATCATACTGACCAGTTCGTTAGAGCCGCGGGGAATAATCAGGTCGATGTACTGCTTCAGTTCCAGCAGAGACTCAATCTGCTCACGTGTGCTGACCTATAGTACAGGAATTATCAACACTAAACAATGTTGTAGTTACGTGCACTTAAAAAAAGCGGGCTTCATATTTTATCAGCTTTGGTGTAGACAATAATGCCCTAATTTATGAATACCACTAAGAAATCATATTTCAATATACTAAGCAGACATGTGTAGCACCAATTCATGAATACACCAACAACTCAATACCCAGTATAACTGTATTGCCATGAATATAACATTTTTTTAAATGTGGAAACATCTTCCATAATTTGTCTTAAAGCTGTAACTATAAATTAATACTATCCTTCATTTTATTCTAAAATAAAAAAATCCATTTTAAATTTCTTATCATATGAAGGGAATTTTTTCTCTTTGTACTTTGATTAAATATGACCTTGAACTCATATTAATTCTTGAGAGTGACCTTCAGTGAACAAATCTAAATTCTCCTTCAAATGTCAAGATGTACATGTAGACATGCAAACAAACTCACAAAGCAGTATTCCCAAATTTTCAATCCAAAAACATTAGGACAAAGACATTAGTCAACACAATCTTACCAGTGAAATGGTTTCCCTGGGAACGAATGGTTCCAGTGCTTCCTGTACCAGGGAGTGGAGGATCTGGTTGCTATGATATGCTTCCTTCCCTCCTTTTAAAAGCAGAGCATTGCCACTGGCGATGGATAGTGCTGCTACCTAAAAAAAACATAGGTAATCAGAGATTACAAAGCTCACCCCAACGAATGTTGTCTTTAAGTAAGGCAAAGTCACACAATTAACCAACAAAAAGTGTACATTCCAAAAATGAAAATATTTAAGCAATTTTGATCTGATACTTTGAAATAGACCTACATAAAAAATTTAAACTAGTTCTTCTTCATGAAAATGTAATCAAAATCCAGCATCTGAAGCAAATTGGAGAGTTTTCATCTCTTGATGCAACATTTGTGCAAGTTTGGTTTATACAATGTTATATAAGCCTTATAGTTTCTTGGAAATAGAACTGCGACCATAACTTTTACCTGGTCTATTATTTGAAAAATGTAGGTATGTCGAATTCAGCATCTGAAGCAAGTCTGGTAGTATCCATCCTTAGATGTATCATCCATGCAAGTTTGGTCAACATAGGACTTATAGATACTTGGAAATGAAATCTGCACCAAAATCTTTAACCTGTTCACTCAACCGGAAAATGTAGGTCAGATTCAGCATCCGAATCAAGCCTGGTAGTATGCATCCTTAGATGTATCATCCATGCAAGATTGGTCATGAAAGAACTCATAGTTATTTAAAAATGAAACCTGCACCAAAAACTTTAACCTGATCACTCAACCAGACAAGAGGCCCACGGGCCTTATAGGTCACCTGAGTATCATGTAACAACTTTCCAACAATTGAATTTGGTTTGTGTTTTAAACCAGAGGCCATGAAATTCACAATTTTGAAAGAGGCACTATTGCTTATCCTAATTATACACTTAGCAATGCTTACTAGATAGTCACTTAACACCCATAAGTAGATCAGAGTAACTAAGAGAAAAATGCACTTCCATTCTAAACCATGCAATTGTGCACCCCACCCCACAGGAACCACAGACCCTGGGGCCACATATTTCAAAATTTTATCATCGTTATTTCGTCAAATATGGTTGATTAATACTAATGAGTAGATTTCAAAGCATTCATTTATTTTCAGACTATACCCCCCCCCCCCCCGATACCCCTGACCCAGTGGGCATGAAATTAACCATTTTGCTAGATGCACCTTTCCTCATCATAAATATATATATATATATATATATATATATATATATATATATATATATATATATATATATATATATATATATATATATATATATATACTTAGATCATTGGCATAATACCCAGGAGCAAAGGAAAAGATTTTCAAAGAATTAATGTAATGTAGAGCCCCCCTCTCCTTACACCAAATAGCTAAACCCCTGACATAGGGGCCATGAAATTAACATATTTGGAAGAGGCACTCTTGCTCATTATAACTATGTACTTAGTTAGTTTATTCATACTCAGGATCATGATCAGAGGAGAAAAATTTTTAAAAAATAATGCATTTTAACTGAATAATCTACATGTATATAGCCCCGCCCTAGCACTAGAACCCCTGACCCTGGGGCCAAGAAATTCACAAATTTGGAAGAGGCACTCTTGCTCATCATAACTATGTACTTACTTAGTTTATTTAACCCTTTGTGTGCGGGAACCCAATATATTGGGTCTGACGTCACAAACGCTACCGTGTTGGGTCTGAGTCTGGAATTAGCGCTTCGTCACATAAAACGTAGTATAAAACGTATAAATGACTTGTGAATTATTAAGAATCTATCAATATGTATTATAAAACTACAATACATTTGAAAATAGGTAATTAAGATGTGAAAATGTGCGAATTATTTGTGAAATTGTGATTTAAAGTGAAGGTGATTGGCGTTTGTTATGGTGAAAGTCAGTCCGCTATTTTTGGAAACAGGGAAAAACGCACATGTAATAAATATCTAATAACTCGCTCTAATATAAAAGAAAATAAAGAAATAGATCCAAAATATAGTTAAATATCAATAATTCTAATAAATTTGTGTTAGTAGACCTAAAATTACTTAGAAATTGTCGATATTTTAGCAGAAAAACTCTGGTTAACTTGACTTGACCTTATTGACCTGATGAAATAAAAAATTAAAAAAAATCTCTGTTTTCTGTGTTTATCTTTACTTTTTGGTTATTCTTATATTTCTGGGAGGTAAGAGAGATATATTAGGTATAAGTTTGTTTAAAAATATTGGTATAATTATGTGTAACCAGCCATAAACTAGGAAAATCCATTGACCTGATAATTTTCATTGACCTGATATTGACCTGATGGAAATAAAAACTTATAAAATCTCCGTGTTTTCTGTGTTTATCATTATTTTTTCTTATTGTTATATTGATAGATAACAGAACGGATAATTTAGGTATGTTTGTGTTAAAAAATATAGGTATGATTATGCGTAACAAGCCAGAGACTATGAAAGTGTATTGACCTGATAATTTTCATTGACCTGATATTGACCTGATGGAAATAAAAACTTATAAAATCTCCGTGATTTCTGTGATTATCATTATTTTTTCTTATTGTTATATTGATAGATAATAGAACGGATAATTTAGGTATGTTTGTGTTAAAAAATATAGGTATGATTATGCGTAACAAGCCAGAGACTATGAAAGTGTATTGACCTGATAATTTTCATTGACCTGATATTGACCTGATTGAAATAAAAACTTATAAAATCTCCGCGATTTCTGTGTTTATCATTATTTTTTCTTGATGTTATATTGATAGATAATAGAACGGATAATTTAGGTATGTTTGTGTTAAAAAATATAGGTATGATTATGCGTAACAAGCCAGAGACTATGAAAGTGTATTGACCTGATAATTTTTATTGACATGATTTTGACCTGATTGAAATAAAAACTTATAAAATCTCCGTGTTTTCTGTGTCTTTTTTTTTTAGTTATTCTTATATTTCTGGGATTTAAGACAGATATATTAGGTGTAATTATGTTTAAAAATAAAAGTATGCGTAATGAGCCATAAACTAGGAAAATGTATTGACCTGATATTTCTTTGACCTGGTGGAAATAAATATCTTTGTGTTCTTTATCTTTGTTGTTCTTTTATTCTTTTTAAATTTCTACAGGAAAGTGCAGATAAGTATATGTATAGCTAGGTATTTCTGTATAATGGTTATCTTAAAAAATATGGTTATAAATCTGTATTGAGCCTTAACTACGTGAAACATATGACCTGATATTTTTATTGACCTGATATTTTCTATGAATGGTCCGTTGAATAATAACTCAAATCATCGTATACTGTTATTCATTCATTAATTTATATCTTTCTCTTGTTGTTCAGTAAAAAAAAAATTATTAAAATGATTTTTAAATATTCATTTTAAGTTTTGGGAAAATCTTTTTTTAATGTCATTTATTTTCTTATGGAAATGTGCATTCATAGATGTGTAATTATGGTAAATTGCATCGTACTAATTATCATAAATAATAATTCTTGTAAAAACTAATTTTTACCATCATTAATCCTACTGTGCAGATTAGTTAATTTTTTTCCAAACACGTAAGCTCATTAACTGACCGTTAATCGATTGATTGAAACATTGATGAGCATGATCAAGAAACCATCAAAAACCGCCGCATAATTGAAATTGCAAACAAATATTCTAACCTCATTAAACTCTCTCTATTACATATTGCTTTATAAGCAGAACATGATTGGGTGAAACATAGCTTGGGTACCTATTCCTAGCAAATTAAGTTGCGCGAGTGTTTATTGAAAGATTGGTTGAACCGAAAAGCGATATTTATTTCATTGGACAGTACAATTTTAATTTGGAAGTAATTAAGAATAAACAAATTCATTGGCGTTTTTCAATTCACATGGGCGGGAATAAATCAAATTATCGTCTCAAAATTATACTCCAAGACTACAAAATATCCAGATTTTACCAATTTTTTTAATTTCCTCTTGATTTTTCAAGATGAGTACCGTGTGTTATTGTATTTATCTTGCTTTTGTCGCAGCGTGCAATTTCCTATTTTTTAGGTAATATCGATCTGTGATGTCACCAGCAGTCCAGATCCACCACAATGGAAAATTCCATTGGGTGGCATCTGTGAAGTTAGATGGACAAATATATGTTCTCGACAGTATGTCAAATGGCAATGTCACACCATCACTGCAGATTCAGCTAGCAAGCATGTACGGCAGCGATTACCATCAAATTACAGTCCGTTTGCCACAAGTTCAACAGCAGAATAATGGTGTTGACTGTGGTTTGTTTGCTATTGCAAATGCTGTGCAGTTTTGTTATAGCTATTATCAGGGAAGCGACCTCCTTAAATTCGATGCACCATATTTGCGACCTCATTTGTTGCATTGTCTAGAGAAGGAATACTTCACCCCCTTCCCTAGAATAGAGACAAAGGCAAAGCTAAACAAGAAGAAAGTCACTATTCTGGATGTGCCTTGCATTTGTAAATGCAGATTGCCGAACCTCATGCAGGAGATGATAGGATGTGATGCACCATTTGGCAGCTGTGCAGTATGGCGACATCGTACATGTGCTGGTGTAGAAGATGACGATGATTGGCTATGCACTCCACATAGGCACTAAAAATGTACAAATGTAAGCAGCCTCACCTGTCTTACGGTGGCGAACATTCAACCTAACTGTCCTTACTAAAAGAATCAGTTAAGAATAAATTATGACAGAAAAACCAACAATGAAAAAATAAAATGAAAAATAAACAAAATAAAATAAAAAAAAAAAAAAAAAAAAAAAAAAAAAAAAAAAAAAAAAAAAAAAAAAAAAAAAAAAAAAAAAAAAATAAAAAAAAAAAAAAAAAAAAAAAAAGAAAGAAAGAAATTAAATTAAAATAAAGTTAAGGATATATAATATGAATTAAACATTTTTAAAAATATCAAAATAAATTTAAATGTTAAAAACAGTCAAAAATTTGGAAAAATACAATAAAGAAACAAAACAAATAAGGGCCCTGTTAAGAACCACGTCCACGTCGTAGGGTCTGGAAACATACATGTTGGTCATCAATTAATGACTTGCATATCATGTATGGCTAAGAGTTCTTATTGGGAAAACAGTATCAAGATTTTACTGTAAATAAAGACTTCTCCATAGCAGCACATTTCTATTGACTATTACTTAAAATCATCAGGTCATTAAAAACCATCAGGTCACTTGAAACCATCAGGTCAATTAAAACTATCATGTCATTCGCTTAATCCAGTCTTTAAAATATTAGGTCAATTAAAATATCAAGAAATTTCAATATTTTCCTGCTAATCTTTATCTAAAAGCATTTCTATTTACATTTTATAAAAAAAAATATTGATAATCCTACAATATCAGGTCATTAATAAAAAATATCAGGTCATTAGTATAATTATCAGGTCATGCCGTAAAAAATCAATTCGTGATATTCTGCATATATTTAATTAAATTGATATTGATAAGATGTCCTAATTGTAGGATAAAAGGTTATATTAAAATATACCACACATTTTAAAATCATCAGGTCATTCAAAATTACCAGGGCATGAAATTATCAGGTCTTTAGTATAATGATCAGGTCATGTAAAAAAAAAAAAATGATGCCCCTTTCTTGATTTGCAACAAATATTTATGACATTTGATATAAAATACTTATATTATAGTATTTCTATTTGGATGAAATAAATTTGGTCAATTATAATATAAGTTAAACCATATTTATCAGGTCATATAAAAATTATCAGGTCAATCAAAATTATCAGGTCACCGTTTTCATTGAATATTTCTTAAAATTATGCATTTTTTGTCAAATAAAATATATTTTATCATTGAATTATGGCTAATAATCAATAATTAATTTTGAAAAATCATAAAAAACGCATTATTTTCTAATATTAGTTAAAAATATTTCCATCAGGTCAATATCAGGTCTTTAGTATATCAGGTCTTTAGTATGTCCCCGAAAGGAGTGTGACTAAAATGGGTAGCGAAACCCGGGCCGGGCCGGGATTTTCGATAACGAAAACCGGGTTTTTGATAATCACGAAATAAATACTCATTCTTTCTTCATGAAATTTACGGACATAGTTTATCATTCTAGGATTGGCCTTCGCTAAAAGTTTTAAGTCAAAATGTTGTGTTTTTCAATGATTATCACCGATTGTCCTTTTCCAAGTGACTAAAATGGGTAGCGAGCCCGGATTTCTCATTTTGGCGATTTAAACTTAATTTCGGTAGCATATTTACAATTATTTCATTTGGATCTTTGAAATTGAACTTAAACTACCTAAAACATTTAACTGTTGCAGTAATAAATCACGATTATTGAAAATATACGCATTTTTTGAACACCCGGGATTGGTCGAAACCGGACACGTTCACCCGGGAAAAACCTTTTATTTCCGAAATACTTATCAGAGAATGACATATAATTGAAATATAAATGACTCTTTTTTTTTTATTTGCATATTTTTATTACTTTTTTCACTTTATTTTTTAGATGTATCTCGGTCAGGGACTGAAAAATTCTACATTCTCTCTCTCTGGCAATCCGGAATTATTAATTTTTCCCGGGCAAACGCGTCCGGTTTTGACCTGTCCCGGGTCTATGAAAAATGATTTAAACCCTAATAATCGACATTTATTTTTATAATGATTGAACAATTTAGCTATTTGAAGTTAATAAACAACCATTAAATGCAAATATCACAAACACTTTCGATGCATTAAGCATAAAATAGCCAAAATGAGTAAACCGGGCTCGCTACCCATTTTAGTCACCTGGAAAAGGACAACTGGCAATAATCATCGAAAAACACAACATTTTGACTTAAAATTCTCAGCGAAGGCAAAACCTATAGTTATAAACTATGTCTGTAAAATTCATGAAGAAAGAATGAGTATTTATCTCGTTATTATCAAAAACCCGGCTCTCAGTTTTGAAATTCCCGGCCCGGCCCGGGTTTCGCTACCCATTTTAGTCGGGTGACTGGAAATTCCAGAAGCCCCCCGTTTTTCAGAGAATACCCATACAGAAGGGTAGAAGCCCCGAAAAATTGGTAGAAGCCCTATAAAATTGAATGAAATGGGGTACATAAATCCCTAAGGTGATGTTTAAATGAATGATATCAATATCCGTAAATTTTTATAGCCAATTTTACCTCAGAGTCGACAGAAATCGGGCGTCATTACTGGTTTACCGTACACCACGCCCGATCTAATTTCGATGCGAGCTGCTGTTTATCATCGTTTAGATAAAGTTAAAATAATTCATTTTAATTTTAATATGTTCGAAATGCAAGATATATATCAAATATTATGTAATATTTTTTTTTAATTAAGAACGTTAGCCATTAGGATAATTTAAGATTTTTTTTTATTTTGAGATTTTAGAGAAATTCATAATTTAGAGATATGATTATATCCAAAAGCTTCAAAGCAACAATAATAACAAAAAAAAGTAATGATAATAATTAATAATTACTTATAAATATATTTCAAAGAGAACAAAAAAATAAATAAATTTCAAAATATGAAAATACTGAATTTATTTTTGAGACTTTAGACAAATTATGAATTTAAAAATATAAAAATATGAAATTCAAAGGTTCAAAGCAATAATAATAATAATTAAATTTTTAAAATGAAAATAATAATTACTTATATGTTAAAAGAGAACAAAAAATAAATCAATGTCAAAATATGAAAATACTGAAACCTGGAAAGAAATAGTAAATTAAAAGAATATAACAATTTTCAAATCTATAGATATTTTATTTCAAAGTAACCTTTTAATGTTCTTTTCTTAGAAAAAAAATTCAGATGTTTTAAATATTTTACATCAGTTGTTTACCTTTTGAATTGTCTTTAAATTAAAACAAATATGAATTTAAAAAAAAAGTAAAGTAAAAAAACCACACCACAAAATAAAATATAACGGAATTTTTGATTGAATTTTAACTACGAAAAAATCTCAGTCTGGTTAAGTGAACTGAAAATCTTTCATCATCTCCAAGCATAGGTATTTTATGTAATATTTTACATTTCATTGCCAGTTGAATCTGTCGACTAAAAATTTCCATTGCCTCTCTGTTCAAACTAATCCCATCTTCACGCCAAATGTTTTTATTTGAATTCATTAAACCCCTACATCTCCAAAATATCACATTCTGAGAATTCCCATATTTCCTTCGTAGTGTGTTATTTATGTCAAAAACAGTAGAATTGTACTTTCCTGGATCCATGGTTCCACAAATCTTTTGCCTAAACAGACTTCCAATAAATATTTTCTGAACCGAATCATTTCTTAACAGTTTTTCAATAATGTTTTGGATTCCTAACACTATATCTGACAGAGAAGATGAATATATATCTTTTTCTCCCACTTGCAGAAACACTTTTAAACCAGTCTTAAACCATTAAAACCCAAAAATTGTATATTTATTATTTTTTATAGAGAAGGGTTAGTATCAGGCAGTATTCCTCCCCCGCCAGACGGGTGCAGACCAGCGAATACTGTTTGGTGTTGTGTTAGATTAGGTTAGGTTAGGAACATATTTTTTTTTTATGTTGCTAATTAAGATTATAAATTCCTTTCCATGAATTTTTTTATAATGTTATTTAATTTTATGTCAATTTCTTTCATTTGGCTGTAATATGTTTATACATGAAAAAAAAAGATTGACTAGGAATAATGATAAAGTATCTTTATTAAAATAAGTCTTTTTTATTTTTTTTTAAATTTTCTTTTAATCTTTCGGTCATCTTTCGGTCCTTTGACTTTAATATTTTTCTAGCTATTTCAAAATTCAAATCATGGCTCTACAATTAAGGAGGCCTCCATGTGGCTAGAGCTGTGAACATAAGGAAACTATGAATATTTTCCAGGTACTACTAATTTAAAAGGTCTTTATTAATTTATCATTATTAATATCAGTATCAAAATTATCAAATTCATATTTTCCTTATGTGTGTGCTAACGTCCTTAAAATGAAAATTTGTATTTAAAGCATATTACCATTTCATATCAACATTATTTTAAAAAAAAGATTATATTACAAAATCATTTTTTTTTTACAATTTGATAATGAAAGTCAAGAACAATTGAGCATAGTCAAGGTGCAGTGTATATATACACATGCCCTGCCAGAGGGGGGTTGGTCAGACTAGCTGAGAACAGGTGTTTGATCAAAAGAAGTTTATTGTCAACTTGACCAAGTGTCAACAGCTGTGTATGTATTGCATGTACACACACAGGGGTGCCTCTCTATCCTAGTACATAACAACACAGCTAGCTGATGTGTAAATAATATTCTCACCATATTCTCATAATACCCACTTTACAAGTGTTTGCATATGCAATTATGCACATTTTATTCATTTTTATGTAACTTTTTTATTTCCTGGACCTGGATTCTAATAATTTCATAATGACATTCTAATGGATACATATTGCTTTCTAATATCAATGAGTATAATTTGTTCTATTACATGAACAAAAAAAAAAAAGATAAAAAAACCTCCCCAAAATAAAACAAAACCAAAAAAAAAAATTACAGCAAGTAACTGGAAAATAATAATGAATGCATGAATACTGAATTTCATATATAAATAAACATTGTCAATTGGAAGAAAAAGAAACCAAAACAAATACCTTTGAAATTATAAATAAATTAACAACTTAAATCACTTTATTCATTAATTTATTTAGCTTAATTTTATATTATAAATGATTGGAATTTTAAAAAAGGAATTTTATTAATTGATTAACTGCCTAGTTAAATTCATTTGAAACACCCAATCAGTATTTTCACTGTTACAGTAATCTCTATCAACAGGTTAAATCTCAATGTTTTTATGTAACAGTACACATCATCCATACAAATATTTTCAATAATGATTTTCGATATAAAATTCTTTTTGGTAGGTACAAACCAGTGTGGATAAAAGTATTCAAGTAGGCCATGAAAGATGTTCATAATTAATATTTTATTTCATTTAGGAAATATGTAAATATTTAATGCTTCATTTATATTTTTAATTTTCCTTTCATATATATATTTTTTAAAAATAAAAATCATATATTATATCATTCACTTTTGATCAAGATAATGGTAATGATTTTCACGGATTACTCTATAGGACTTCAGCAATCGCGATTTTAGATCGGGCGTGGTGTTCGGTATATGAAGACAAGAAGAAATGGCGCCCGATTTCTGTCGACTCTGAGGTAAAATTGGCTATAAAAATTTACGGATATCAATATCATTCATTCAAACATCACCTAAGGGTTTTATATACCCCATTTCATTCAATTTTATGGGGCTTCTACCACTTTATTGGGGCTTCTACCCTTCTGTATGGGTATTCTTCAAAAAACGGGGGGCTTCTGGAATTTCCAGTTACCGATTTTAGTCACACTCAAACGAAAGTAGGGTGCACATGCTACTGAACTTCAGTCTGAAGCAAATCGAGAGCTTATATGGTCGGCAAAGTTTTATATTTTGGACATATGTTGGTTATTTTTTGTTTATTTGACGTTTTGTAAGTAGACATGTACATTAATTAATCGTCTAAATGAAAACGAGATTGAACCTGGCAAGCCACAGACGTTTTTTTATTTTCCTCGGTGGCTGTGCACGTTGTTTACATACGCAAATCAAGCTTTGCTTTGAAATAAAAGTTTGCAAAAAATAATTTGAAGCTTCTTGTTAATTAAAGGCATTTTTTTTAACAATAAATTAAAAAATAAATAAGTTAACTTTTTTTTTAATCTAAAGACCCATTTCAAAATTGTTGAAAGATAAAAAAGGTTTCACCTGATAAAAGTAATAAATGCGGAGGACCTTGAACACTGTGGAAAATTTTCTAATGAGTTATTGCATTAATAAGTAAGTGTAAAAGAGATATATAGAGAATATATATCCATCAACATATTTTTGTGATCAAGCAAAATTAATTCATGATACAGGTATTCGAAATGCAATGCAATCATTGAGTCAATTAAGTGGCCCTAATTACACCTAAAATTTCTGGTTTATAGCTGCTTAATGTTCCATCTATTTGGGAAAACCCTCAAATATTTTTTTATAACAGTATATGATATATTGTAAAATTTTTAACACAATTAAAAATTAAAAGTAAACTTGATATTTTCAAATGTAAGCTAGTTGAACACCACACTAAAACTGAAGTTTACTTTAAAAAATCCAAATAGTACTGAGAAGGAAAAAAAAAACGTTAACATATCAGAAAAGATGCATTGATTCATTTGATCATGTGCATATACATGAAAATGGTAAAGAGTGATGAAAACATTTTGAAGTGCTGATTTTCCCTGAAATGACTGTCATTTGTGTAAACTGTGGTATTTGTTTTTTTTCAGTAAGTAATAAAAATACCATTTTTATTTCCTTGATGAGGATTATATAGACTCTCAATAATTTCAGAACCAAAATATGTTCCCTGATCTTTGGTGTCTTAGAGTTAGATTTCTTCAAGGCATATACATACTCTAGTTTGCATGGAACCTAATTAGTAAGTGAAAATACTGTAAACCTATTACATTTAGCGGTGTATTCTATTTAGCAATTTTGGCGGAGAGCAGACTCCGCTAATTCAAGTACATCGCTAAATGTCTGTTATGTTAACTTTTATAACTAGCAAATTCAGACAGCACTAAATCAAATCTACGCTAACTTGTTGAAAACAGAATTTTCAGCAAATATCCTACATCCCAAATGTAATACATTTACAGTACTTGATACTCAGTACTAGGAGAACATGTATCTGAATTTTTTTTCTAAACCAAGTTTAAGTACATGAATCAGGGAGATTTTTTCTTTAAAATATTATTATATAGCTCTCAATAATTTCAAAACCAAAATATGTTCCGGGATCTTGGATATCTTAGAGTTAGATTTCTTCAAGGCATTTACATACTCTAGTTTGCATGGAACCTAATTAGTAAGTGAAAATAATTGACACATGTATCAAATTTTTTTTTCTAAACCAAGTTTAAGAATATGTATCAGGGATACTTTTTCTTTTTCTTTAAAATATCCAGGAGCAGAGAAGATTTTCAGAGATTTAATGCATTTTCACTATATAATCAATAGAGCCCCGCCCTAACACCAGACCCATGACCCAGGGGCCATGAAATTCACAAATTTGAAAGAGGCACTCTTGTTCATCATAACTATGTACTTAGTTAGTTTATTTAATACCCAAGAGCAGAGAGGAAGATTTTCAGAGATTCAACGAATTTTCACTATATAATCAATAGAGCCCCGCCCTAACACCAGAACACCTGATCCTGGGGCCATGAAATTCACAAATTTGAAAGAGGCACTCTTGCTCATCATAACTACATGTATGTACTTAGTTAGTTTATTCAATACCCCAGAGCAGAGAAGAAGATTTTCAGAGATTCAATTTATTTTCACTATATAATCAATAGAGCCCCGCCCTAACACCAGAACCCCTGACCCTGGGGCCAAGAAATTCACAATTTTGGAAGAGGCATTCTTTCTCATCATAACTATGTACTTACTTAGTTTATTTGATACCCCAGAAGATTTTTTTAAGAAATAATGCATTTTCACTATATAACCTATTTAGCCCCGCCCTAGCACTAGAACCCCTGACCCTGGGGCCATGAATTTCACAATTTTGGTAGAGGACTTAATGCTCATTACATTCATGTCAACAGTTAGCCTGCTTGATGTCCAGGAGTAAAGAAGAAGATTTTTAAAGATTGCACTAATTTTAGTGGTTTTGGCCCCACCCCTCAGGCCCCAGGGGGGCGGGAACCATGAAATTCACATTTTTTGTGCCCCTTTACCCATAGATGCTGTATACCAAATTTGGTTGAAATTGGTTCAGTGGTTTCAGAGAAGAAGCTGAAAATGTTCAAATGTTAACACACGACACACGACGGACGACGGACGAAAACGGATAGCAATAGGTCACCTGAGTGACTCAGGTGACCTAAAAATATAGGAGTAGCATTTTGAAGAATTTTTTACAGACAGATAGACAGCTAGACTGAGGGACGACAGACACATTACTGTCACTGTGTACTAGTTGTTCTTCGCGCCTCTGACCAGTAGAGTTAAAAAAAAGCACCATAACAGCTATACATGTATTACTAGTAAGCAACCTATCAAAAGAAAATTTTATTAAAATAGACATTAAAGTAATTAAATTAAAAGCTCATAAAAATCATGCCAGGAATCACATTCTGGTAGCTTTTTTTTATTATGAAAAAAATTATGACTGTTGTTTCTCTTTTTCATCAGATCTAGCAACCAGTAGAAAGCTGAGTGGCGTACTACCAGCTAATTCCCCAGCCATTCATATGGAACGCCATCACTGCCTTATAGCAGAACACTACTATTGCATTGTGTCAACCTTCCATTACATTATGTCAACTCTTTATGACATTAACCCACACTACTATTGCATTGTGTCAACCTTCCATTACATTATGTCAACTCTTTATGACATTAACCCACACTACTATTGCATTGTGTCAACCTTCCATTACATTATGTCAACTCTTTATGACATTAACCCACACTACTATTGCATTGTGTCAACCTTCCATTACATTATGTCAACTCTTTATGACATTAACCCACACTACTATTGCATTGTGTTAACTTTCCTTTACATTATGTCAACTCTTCATGACATTTACACATACTACAATTTTATTTCGTCAACTTGCATTTCGTTATGTTTACTTTTCATGACAATCTTAGTTTTTATTAAATGATGTGAAAAGCTCATACCATACTGTGCGCACTCTTCTACATTATGTCGATTCACTATTACGTTATGCGAACACGGGTATCCTCGGCCTTTATATGAGCATAACGTATTTTCCGCGTTCCGCAAGAACTAAAAAATGGCGGGAGAGAAAACTGTCGTAGAAGAGATTCTCAGCGATTTCGGAATGACATCTTTAAATGAAAACTTTAAGCGACAAATGATTGATAGTTTGAAACATGCAAAGCCTTTACACTGCGACTGTGAATTAAAGTCACGTCGAAATTCAATGGTGTTGACTTGTATCTGATAATTAAATAAATCAAATATTATGAGTCGTGCAGCAATCATTTTTTTTTTCTTTTTATTTTGAACTGTTTTTTTTTTTATAAAAGTCTTAAACTTTGTAGGACATTGCATTAGTTTCACATTAAGTTTAGCTGAATTAAGTTGAAAACTTTTTTCTATAAAACTATAAAGCCTGAGAGCTTCTCCGCTTTCCGTCCTGGTCTCCAGCCATATACCGCCCCCCTTCCTTGTTCAAGATTCCCATATCTGCCACTGAAATGTGCCCATGCATGCTTACTAAGGCATATTCAATTGATTTAGATGAGCGACTGGTAGTTTTTGTAATAGAATTCTGGCCCTGGAATGATTAATAAAAAATTACTAACTGCAGTGACGTAGCATCTTTTTTTGAAAGAGGAGGTCAGCCAGAAAAAAAATCATTTACCCAAAAAACTTGACAAGCCAAGAAAAAAAAGTCCAAGCCCGAAGAATCCTATTTCGGGGAGAGGGGTCCAACTTCAATCAGTCCCATTTTTTCCCAGATATATTACATTACCCTTAGTGGACTATACTTCAACAAGAAGTGGGGGGGGCTGTACAGTTTCAATGAACATTACATTTTCTATAGTAAAGTTATGTCTGGGAAAAGAGGGGGGAAGGGGTGATATTATGTGCCTGTAATTTATCCTAATCAATCAGGAACCCCCCCCCCTTCTTACCAGTCATTAACACACGGTCGTCAACATTCATTATATACTAGATATACAGCTTTGAGATAATGTAAATGTATTTTAACATCAGGTAATGAACTTTTGGAATCAACATGATAAAGAGTTAGCACAATATAAAGATATTTTTAAATCACATAAGAAAGAGTTGACATAACGTAATTATATATCCACATCACGGAATGGAGTTTTGACATAATGTAATAAAGTATTGATATAATATAAAGATATGTTCACATTATGTTATACACTTTTTACACCACGTAATAAAGCACTGACATAAAGTTAAGATATGTTCACCTCACATCATGATGCCCTCGCCGTAAAATAAAGATAAATCCATATCACGTAGTAATGCTTTGATATAATAGAAATATACACTCTCAAAAAGGAATGGGCTTTTGACTTCATGTAATGATAAGTTTAATTATAAAACACAATTTACTTGACGTAATGCAATTTTGACCTCACATATTAAAGAAATGAAATGATGTAAAGAAACATTCATTTCAGGTAATAAAGTTTTAACACAATGTAAACACATTATCACTTCACACAATGAATTTTTTACTTCAAGTTATGAAGTGCTGACATAATGAAAGGATGTATTTACTTCATGTAATGCAGCATTGACATCATGTTGAGATATATTTACATCATCTCATAAAAAATGGACATAACGTAAAGATATGTTCACATCACGTAATTATAAACTGACATAATAAATGCATAGTTGTATGCTATAAGGCAGTGATGGCGTTCCATACATTCACATGGTACAAAAGTGTGTGTGAAACAAATATGCTCATTAAGTTTATTAACCTCTTAATTGTTGCAACCAAATCAGTTCACAGATAATTTAAAGTTAATATTTAAATATTTTTATTGCTTTATAAACAAACTTCTACGTACAGTGTATGTAGTGCAAAGTCAAACAAAGTGACTTACAATTGACAAGAATATAAATGAATAGCTGCAGATCTGTAGCGATGTGGTATTATATATTTGTCTTCGACCATAACACTACAGATCCCGTACTGCAAAAAAAAAAATATGCAATTTACGGCGCAGTATTTTTTGCGCACTTTTGGGGAGAATTTCTCCACTTTCCAGCATCGGTCAATTAACTACCTTTCACTCCGTAATTCTAAGCACATTATTTAACTAATCTGTATATTTTATCTATCGCCCAACCCTATATAGTCGTCTCTACAAGTGATAAACTCGCTTGATTAGAATTATTTGTTAGATTGCTGAAAGTTCACTTGAAGCGAGATTATTGCCTGTAGAACAACTAAAAATGGTTTGGAGGTGGATAAAATATACATATTGGCTTCAAAATGTGTCTAGAATTAGGGAGTGAAAGGTAGTTGCATGATTGACCAATGCTAGAAAGTGGAGAAATTCTCCCCAAAAGTGCGCAAAATATATTGCGCCTTAAATTGACCTTTTTCTGTTATAGGATCTGTAGCGTTATGGTCAAAGACAAATAAATAAAACCATAACGCGACAGATCTGCAGCTAATAAATGAATACCTTCCTAATTTTTTTGGTCATGGGTGGGGGGGGGGGGGGGGGGGGGGGGGGGGCTGGGGAAGTTGAGGGTTGAATGTCAAATTGATTAATTAAAATAATTTTAATTTAAAATTTCATGTCGACACTTTTTAAGAGTTATTGTTCTTGGCTGATTAGCAGACAGGCTTGGGGCGAATTACATTGTAAAGTAATGCATTACATTACCATTACTTCAACAATTTGGGCATTAGATTACCATTACCATTACTCTATTTTCTTTAAGTAATGCATAACATTACCATTACTTTAGTAAAGTAATGCATTACCATTACCATTACTTTGGAGGTGTAGACATTTATACAAAACTTTTTTTTCATAAGTATGTTTCCACCCCCTTCAAAACTAAACATGATGAATAATAATTTAAATTTGATTTCAAGTTTTTGTATAAATGACATTGTTAATAACTTACATTCACAGAAAGTTCAAACTTTTAAATTGTCAGTTATACAACACATGTACAATGTCCACTTTTTGTTTAACTATTGATGTCATATGAAGCAATTTAACTTTTGGGGCACTTTAACCCTTAGCTGCCTAAAATATCTAATAATAAAGCAATTACAGGCTATTTTTATTAGTACTTTATGAAAAAAAAATAATTGCATTGACAAACTTTTTGAAAAGGTTAGACAGGATAAACATTTTGATCTGTTCATCATATAATGCCTACATGTCTTCTATTTTCTTTGGTAGGGTGAAATTTTCATTGACCTTTTTCTATTACTGGATCTGTAGCGTTATGGTCAAAGACATATATGGTAAACATGGGATAATTTGCATAACGGGCAAAGCCCGTTATGCATAAATTATCCCATTGTTTCCCACTATCGTTGATGTCCCTGGCATACTATACTATCTAGACAGTGATTCCTTATATTTCCATTTCATTGTGAAATAAAATTGTAGAATTAGACTTTAAAAATGTATACATAGATTTAAATTACACGAGGACTCCAATGCCAATCTCAATAGTCCACGCCCACCGACGTCAAACATAAAGGCAGCCGCAGGAGATTTACATGCATATTTGGCCTCCTTAGTGTCAGAAACAGAGTAAGATTGGCACAAGATTTGCATGCATATTAGACCTCCTTAGCTCCTGACCTATCGGCTTGCCTAATTAACATTCCGGTAGAATTATCAAGAAATCGAACTCCGCTAACTTTCAAAGAACTATCAAAGAGAAAAAAATAAAAATGGAAATATTTGGCCGTGTAT
>NW_026928606.1:0-33975 GCF_032062105.1 Saccostrea cuccullata | reverse complement strand
AACTTAGAGAACGACAAGCTCAATCAACTTCACCACAGGTCTTAAATGAAGACAACTTCCCGGCACAAACAAAGAGGAACAAACGTCCCAGAAAGAAAAAGTCCCAAAAGAAAAGAAACAAGAGTAAGATTCCAAAAGAAATGACCAAAATCGTTAAAACTACTACCACCACACCAGAGCCAATGGTAATACGAAAACCAGATATTTGGAAACCGTCACAGGAGGTCAATCCTAAAAACAATAAAAATGACACACGGACCATATTGCTGCCCACCAGAGAAAAGATTGCCAAACTACCAAATATTCAGTCACGTGTTATTTCGTCATCGATTCTGGACCAGATCCCGTTGTCTGTCCTGAATCAGATGTTGCCGGGTGTGCAGGGTTTACTGGAGTCTAATAATAACATTTACGACCAGAAGCCCGCGCCAGAAGCCTTCAACAGCAGACGACACACGGGGGTGACTCTACATCAGCCGATGTTGTCCAACGTCGTAGTTAACTATAAAGACAGACAGGCCAAAGTGCTCCCCCTTACCCCACGCCAGTTTAACAGAATAAACAGCGACCCCAATAGAAATGCAATTCTTCAGAGTTTGAGGGACATTCTAAGCGGCCCAACTCCTCCTCCCTCTCCCAACATGCAGCAGAATTATCCTAATCCCAGGAGTAGAATGCCAGAATTAAGACTTAGCAGTGCAAATAATCAAAATGCTCTTCAAAATAACGTGATTGATTCAAATGTTCCTTTTCAAAGGAAAGGGAGGGGACCACTTAAGTTTTTTAATAGAAATCCTTAGTTTTTTTAAATATGGAAATGGCAAAGGCTCTCTTCTGTTGCTAAGAAGAACAAAAAATAGCTTGTTTGTACATGTATGATTGGATACTACTATTTCATGTATTTTAAATATCAGATGCTTTCTCTGTTCTCTTTATACAAACTGCAAGACACGTGATATTACTCACTTAAAGAATCATCACTTAATAGAAGTAACTCTTTCACAAACTTTCAAAATTTATTAGCTTAAAGAGCTAATGCTATGGTCATTTGTGCGGTGTGTGTAAACTTTTTAGAATATGGGACATAACTCAAGAACCTCTGTCAATCATTTTCAAATTTGTCATAGGGTATCCTTGGCCTAAGGGCTACCATTCATACCAAAACTAGGGTTGGGACCCTTAAACAAAGGGAGACAATAAGAAAAATAAAACCAAATATACTCAGTTGCTAAAAAATCTTCTCTAGAACAGTCAGATTTTCACCAAACTTACATACAAGGATCAGGATACGTTGAAGATTACAAATTGTTCAAGGCTTTACCCTTCAGCAAAGGGCATGGTCTCAAGGTTACTTCAAAGTTGACCAAAATTTACAGTAAATAAAAGCATTGATATTTGGCTTACGATAAGACTAAGGACTTAACATCTTAGGAGTTCAAATCATGTTAACTCAAAATTAGGTAACGGTGACCTATACTTTTTTGCAGACGTTTGTTTTCAAATTGATTTTGAGGCATATTTTGGGCACTTTAATTTTCGGGTGCTTATTACCGTTACATCCTATAACTATCATGTAAAGTTTGGTTATCTTTCGGGTGCTTATTACCGTTACATCCTATAACTATCATGTAAAGTTTGGTTATCTTGTTCTAGATTCCTTAAATAGTAAATTCAAAACTTACAATCATGTAAATAAGAACGAGGGCAATTACAAGTAATTACACAGATACACATAAAAATCCGCATGTGATGATACAGATTCTTTTAACATTCAATATATATACTCCGGCGTAAGTCTATTAAACATAATTCATCTCGCCTGCAATAAAATTACTAAGAATTTTATATATTATATCTTCTACTGCATAAGGCATTTGCTAATAGGAATTCTATACCAACAATATAACAATATATACTACTTTGTAGCGGAAATGAGTACTATATAGCTGTTTGAAAATGTATAGCGGTAATTAAATGCAGTTCCTTTTTTCGTTCTTCAAGGTATGGATAGGCTAGCGCTACTAATAAGGTTTCATTGTAACTAAACCTCGTCCATATTGGATGTTTTAATTATATGTACATGTTGAACTTCATGTACTTTTTTTTCTTCCTGTATCCTTATATATAATGTATAAGTGTGTATCAGCAACATTTTAAAGACCATGTCTTTCTAAGTAACAAAAAATTAACAATTTAAGGTCTGAAATTGACAATGTTTAGCAGTTGTTATATTATTTATTGGGTAAAACATACGTTGTGCTCACATGTACGAAAATAAATCACAGGGCGAAGCATTCAATACGGGTGATCTTTTAAGGATTGTTGTTACATTGTATTGCTTAATTTGTTTCAAATATACGTACTGGACTTCAAGTATCTCTCTCTCTCTCTCTCAAGAAAGCATATACCGTATAAGTAGAATTTTTAGCGAGGATTTAATTTTGGCATTTTTAGCGAGGGTGCTGACATCACTAAAATTGAATATCGCTAAAAAATAATCGCGTATTATTTGTAATAGCTTCTTTAGTTAGCATTTTAAAATCGCTAAAATTACTTCTCGCTAAAAATAAAATACCAGATTTTAGGTAGAAATCGCTAAATTTGCGTCTCGCTAAAATTTCCACTTATACGGTATATTTCATTTTTATGAAATTCGCAGGTACCCAAATTTCCTTTGCATGACGTACAAGATGCAACTGTATAATTGCACTGAGTGCATTTACTCGTTAGATAATACATGTCGTTTCTTTAAATTAGCTTATACGTGTATTTGATAAAATGTCATATCTTTTGTACAAGTTTATTTTTTTCTGGGGTATAATTGTATTAGCATAATGATTTGAAAGCCAAAATAGATTTCATGATTTCTAGACAAAGAAACTATGGGGGAATTTAAGTCGGACTTTCTCTTTTGCTACATGTACCGCCGGAATTCTGATGATCATGATGATGTTAATTGTATGACAGAATGTAAATAAAACCATTAAGAAATTAATTTACGCCCATGCTTTTCTGTCGAAAATAACCCTTTATTCGTCTTAATTCTTTAATGAAAAATTACGATGTGTGTTGTCATGTTGTATTATTGACCATGGCATTGCATAGCAATCCGGATATTTGACCGTGCATATTTGAGTTGTATAATTTTGAGACTAGAGAGTTCCGATAATAAAATGAAGTAAAACGTGCTTGAAGTCGAAGTCATTTGTCAAGAGAATTGTTTGCATTATTATATGTTGCCAAGCGAGTAAACATACATATAACATGGTGGAGAATTTAAAGAAGAAGATTGTGAGTTAACATCTGATTAGACATTTTGTGAGTGTGTGACAGAAAGTGAGAAAATCACGGGGGAAGGCGCGACTGACATTTTGCCGCCATTTTCAGTCGAGGTGTGTATCATCGGAATTGATCGTCATGCACATATAATACTTGACTCTTTACCACTGTACAATGGCTACCTATCAAGACGATACTAATCCTCCTGAAATTAGTCGAGTTCTACCATCCCTAGACGATTTGTGTAATACACCTGCACCAAAGTCACACATGTTTAGGGAGGAACCATTGCACCTAACATATGACTGTCCCCCACATCAATCTACCCCATACGTAGAACCGCCAAGGGCACCTGTACTCCATTCGGCACCAATCATTCCCATTACCCTTACAAAGTTTAGTGGGTTTGCCCATGAGGATGGAGAGAAGTTTTTATCGGACTTCAAAGCCATCATGACTTTACAAGGAATCACACAGGATCATCCCAAAGTTTCTGCTTTTTCTCTATATTTAGCAGGACCAGCCTTTTTGTGGTTCGATACGTTACCAGTCATGACAAAATCATCCTGGCACCGGATTGAAGCCGAATTTAAACTTAAGTATGTGTCCTTCACTCTCCATATGAATGGATCTCTCATAGCGGACACTGAGGCATTTAACAGCCTCAAACTGAAAACTACTGTTGAGGAGTTTTATTTCCACATACTCAAACTAGGAAAAAAACTCAAGAAGTCACCGCTTGATTTGATGACGAAATTCATTGACGGGCTTCCGACACAGCTACAATTTTTTGTTCGGGCAGGGAGACCTACCGACATTGACGAAGCACTGCAGAGTGCACGGGTAGGGGAGTCAGTGGGATATGGTAGCGCTGTGAGTAGATGCAATGCAATTTTAGCAACTCAACCCAGCTCATCTTTACAGGACCAAATTAATGATCTCACGGTAAAGATGACATCCTTGACAGAAATGTTGAAACAGCCACCCCAACCTCCTCGTCCACAGACTAGGCAGCAACGCACTGAGGGGAACAGGATCATCTGTTATACCTGCCATGGTCCAGGACACCGCCGAAGTGAATGTCAGTGGACGGGGGCGACACCCAGTAATCCGGAAGCACAATGCCAACTGTGCCAACAGTATGGACACATTGCGACAGACTGTGCCTTGTTCCCTCGTTCGCAACCGGAAAACCAGAGAGGCTCGGGCGCCACCGGACGCGGGCGAACCAAGAAGGGCAATTAAAGCGTCACCGGAGTCGATCCCCTAGTCGCAGTCGTATACCAGCTGTGAACGCGTGTGAATACCATGACAAGCCGTGTACATGTGACTTTATTTCAACTGATAGTGACAGTTCCTCACGCTCACGCTGCAGTGCACATGTAACTGATATTGACAGTAGTGTATCTGCAGACAATATGCGCGAGTCTTACAAGCCGTGTGCATGTGACTTTATTTCCTCTGATAGTGACAGTGTTTTAGGAATGGCAAATTGTATTCACAATGATGTTCACAATAATTTATCAACTTGTACTGATACAGACAGTACTGATATTGTCAATGATGAATGTTTAGATGTTATACATGATGTTTCAAAGCTTTTGTACATGCCAGTGTCTGTGAAACATGTAAAAATCTCTGCTTTGTTAGACAGCGGTAGTACAATCAATATTATGTCATATGCATTGTTTAGTTCACTGCCAAAGAAATCTTGTACCCCATTACTTACCTGTTGTACGGATAATGAGATTGTTGTTGCTAGTGGTCAGAGAGTTGACATAGTGGGTACTTCATGTGTGAAACTTAGAGTTCCCTCTGGGAAGCATTCAGTTCTTGTTTATGTACTTAGACATACCTCACATCCTTTGATTTTAGGTACAGAATATTTAAAATCGCATAAGATAGTGTTGAATTTTGGAAATTGTTCTGTGCAATTTAAAAACTGTAATTTGAAGTGTGGTGCTTATGTTGAATTACCTCCTAACAAAGAGAGTATTGTACAAGTTCGAGTACCTAGATCTGTTTTTGTTGGTACTCAAGGTATTTGTATGACATCAAACAAAGCATTGAAATTAGGATTGTTGGTCGCTAGAGCAATTGTTACTGTGTCATATAATCATGTACTTTGTTTGAAAGTTTGTAATACTACTACTTCTCGTATTCTGTTGAAGAAAGGAGACCTTTTAGCCAAACTGTCACCGTTAGATGACTCATGTCATGTTATTTCATTACAGGGTAGTAGACAAGCTTATGACCAATGTAACAATGTAGATATCAAGTCTAATGCAGTTCAGACATTTATGTCAAATTTTGATTTAGACAAACAGTGTTCACATTTGTCTGATTCTCAGATATCTCAATTGTCACAAACACTTTATGAACATAAAAATTTGTTTGTTACAAAAGAAAATCCAAGTTTAGGGTTCACCACACTGGTCCAACACCATATCCATCTTAAACCAGACTCTAAACCTAAACATCAGCGTCCATATCGGTTAAACCCAGACAAGAAGGAAGTGTTACGTCATCACTTACAGGAGCTCTTACATCAAGGTATCATTGCACCTGTAGAAGCTGATGAAAATGTTCCCATCACTAGCCCTATTGTGCTCGTAAGCAAACGTAAGAAACCAAAAGCGGGTGTTCACCCTGGTTCCAAAGAGTCAAGTCTGTCTATGTATCGTTTCTGCTGTGACTTCCGTTATTTAAACTCCCAGTCTGAACATTTTAGATATACTATACCTGACTTACAGGAGTTGGCGGAATCTTTCACCCATCGTATACCAAACTTCATATCATCTATTGACTTGAGCTCTGGATTCTTTCAGATGGGCATAGCTCCAGAATCTTCCAAGTATACAGCATTTAACACCTGTTTTGGCACCTATAAATTCCTTCGCTTACCAATGGGACTCAGCACAGCGCCAAACTCATTTCAGCTCTTGATGGACAAAGTTTTACATGGACTTACCTTTCGTTCAGCATTATGTTATCTTGACGATGTGATTATATGTTCTGATACCTTTGAATCACATTTAAAGGACCTTACAGAGCTGTTTGACCGATTCCGACAGGCTGGCCTTAAACTTAATCCCAGCAAGTGCACATTTGCACAAAGGAAGTGTCTTTTCCTTGGACATGTGATCTCCAAAGATGGTCTGTCCCCTCCCCCAGATAGGGTAGATGCCATACAGAAATACCCAGCACCATCATCTGTGTCATCACTTCGACGTTTCTTGGGCATGGTGGGCTGGTTTCGGAAGTATATTCCAAATTTTTCCTCTATTGCTGATCCACTTTTCTTCCTTCTCAAGAAAGGTGTGCATTTCCGGTGGACCAAACAGCATGAGGTATCGTTTCAAGAACTAAAGAAGCAACTTTCGAACTCACCAATACTTGCATACCCTCGTTTTGATCTGCAGTTTCGCATTGCTGTGGATACATCAAGTCGGGGCATTGGGTTCATGCTGTACCAAAATCATCCAGGAGAGGATAACTTGGAAACTCCACATGTCGTACGTTATGGTTCCAAAGGACTGTCCAAATGGCAGCGTTCTTATGGACCAACAAAGTTGGAACTCTTGGGAATGACATACGCTGTTTTGGAATGTGCGTCATACATCAGAGGAACCCATTTCATAGTGGAATGTGACCATCAAGCTCTGAAACCCCTGTACCAGAAGAAACTCAAGGGTGCCATTTATGAGCGCTGGTTAGCCATTCTACAGGAGTTTAATTTTGATATTGTTTACAAGCCAGCGAAGGAAATGTGTGTACCTGATTCATTATCTCGTGACTTACCAGATAACAGTGACGCCAGTTTTGACAGTCCAGATCAGGAAGATCTCTTCTTTCCCTACATTAAAGAGGAAACTGGACAAATTCATTTTCCGTGTGGGAAACCCCTGACTCCGCATCTGATCAACACTGGTCACAAGGAGCTTAATCATCTCAGACTGGACACAAAACCTCATCAAGACAATGGATATGATGCAGATACCGATGAGCCAACTGCAAAAATATTTCCAAAACCACCTAAGAAATCTCTGGATTTCCTACCATGGAGGAAATATCCCAATGGAAAGCCATTTCCTAAATCACCATTGGAAAAACCAGACAAAGTTGACCATGTAATGAGTGCATGTGATAGTGACACTGTTACTCACAATACCAACAAAAGTGATATTGACACTGTTGTAAGTGAAACTAATGGACACTCAAATATTTGTGCACCTTTGATCTGTGACAACAAACTTGGTGATAGTGATACTTGTACTATTGATCATCCTAAAAGTGCGAATGACCATCACATTGACACTGTGCTTTATGATAAAACAAGTGAAAATGACACTTATACTGACCATCATACTGACACTGTGCTTCATGATAATTTTAGTGCTACTGACACTTCTACTCATGTTCACAAAATTAGTGCTAGTGATATTGATTCTGACACTGTGATTCAGGAATCAAGGAATACCGATGCTATAAGTGATAGTAACCATGGATATCACGACCTTGTTAACTCTGATACTGTACTTGACGATAGTGTGACAGACAGATACAATGCTGATACCGTAATTGAGAATGAGACCTCGGACAGAATACCTGACAAACCTGTTCAGGATAGTGCACTGGAGCTACTTACCAAAACAGACCTTTCTCTGTCCAGCATTGCCATGTTACAGAAATCAGATCCTGATTTGAGACTTATTCTAGATTATTTGCAGCAAGACAAACTACCACTTTCACAGAAAGCTGCTCGAAAAATTATTCTAGAAGCCCCGGATTATCTAGTGACTGATGGTGTTTTATTTCACTCGCGTATAGCCAAAGCTAAGCGTACCAAGGGCCTTAACAACTTTCAACTTGTCGTCCCACAGGCTCTTATCAAAACAGTTCTAGAATTGTACCACGATTCACCTATGGGAGCTCATGGTGGCATTAATGACACCCTAGATCGCATAAAAGAACATTATTATTTTTCCAAGATGTCATCCATCATAAGTGATTTTGTGAAATCTTGCAATATTTGCCAAAGTCGGAAAATGACCCAAGCAAAGACAAAGGCAAATATAGTGTCCTTTCCTACTCCAGGTAAACCCTTTGATGTGTGGCAAATAGATCTACAAGGACCACTACCTGTGTCTTATAAGGGAAATACATACATATTTACTGCTACTTGTATGTTCAGCAAATTTTTGTTTGCTGTACCCATCCCAGCTAAGGACGCTATTACTGTGTCATCTGCCTTGTATCAGCTGTTTACTACATTTGGTGGATGCGACACCATACTCAGTGATCAAGGGACTGAATTTACCGCACAGGTAACAACAGAAGTTTGTAGAATGCTAGGCATATCCCAACAATTTACGCCTAGTTTTGCACACCACTGTCTCGGTGCATGTGAAAGAATGCACAGAACACTAGAGGAACGACTTACTCCATATATGGACAAACAGAGACGAAACTGGGACGAGAAGCTCTCATCCATTGTGTTTGCCATTAATCAGAGCATAAATTCTACTCTAGGATATTCCCCATTTGAGATAGTGCTTGGATACAGACCACGGTTTCCCCTGTCACCAGTGACCCTTAATTCTGACCTTCATACTTTACCGAAGGGGAGTCAGGAGTACATGGATGCTTTTCTTGACAAACTACATACAATCCGCACAGAAGTACGGAACAACATTGAGGCTAATAAGGATACTATGGTTACCAGAGCAAACCAAAACTCGCATCCTTTACACCTCGTGAAAGGGGATTATGTTTACCTGTCTATTCCTGCAGTAGGCCCTGCACAGAAGCTTCAAGCCAAGTTCTCTGGACCTCATATAGTGCATCAAGTTTTCTCGGACTCTCGTGTATTACTAGTAGATCAGAACACTGGGAAAGTTTTTAGTGAACCCATTCATGTGAACAGATTAAAGATGGCTTACGTTCGTGCACCATCACCACAACCCTATCTACTTGGCCCGGTTATAACTCGCACGACAGTCTCGCCTGCTTGTACTGATCAACAGACACAGACAGACACTCATACCAAACCGGATTCCAACCAAACACCAGATCTCCAGAATCCCATGGTACATACCCCAGGTGATGACCCTTTGACCCAGAATTCTCAGGGAGGAATCCTGGACATGAACTCTACACATAAAGATGGTTCAGGGAAGCGTGAACGTAAGGTACCTGTGTTACCCGAACAAGTGCGACCTCGCCGCATGTGTAAGAAGCCTCTTCGCTATAGAGACTCTGACCATCGAGATCCTCTTTCAGTTGAAGTTAGTTCAATGTCGGACACTGGAACACTTTACAAGGTTAAGCGAGTGCTAGGACAAAGAGGATCGGGTAATTCCAAGGAGTTCCTAGTGCATTTCTCTGGGGAACCAGCTCAGAATTCTATGTGGTTACCTTGGGATGCTTTGAACACTAAGACACAAGAATTAATCAAACAAAAACCTCCCCCAATGTTAAAGTAATTTTTGTATACTACAATTGAGTTGTGTTTCTTTCATATACTGGTATTTGAAATTGCTGTGGATGCATTACTGTACATGTACTACATTTGTCTTGAGAATGTAATGAATTGTAGTATGACATGGTAATTCACCTGAAATTGGTCAGTTGATGTCAACATATTAATTAATAACATGTGTTGCATATTATTTGATGATGATATTAATTTCTTTTTTATTGCAAATTTTTTTTACAGGAGATACCTATTTTCATGTATTTTTTTTTTACATTTTCAATAATATTTATATTTTTGCATACATTTACATGTGACCACTTTGTTTGAGGTCTGCTTTATTGTGGATTTATCACTGAAATGGCATAATATTACTTGTAAGTTGTATAATGATATACATTCTGTAAATGTATACTTTAGTCACTTGGGCTCAGTTATGTTGTATGAGTTTCACACCATATCGATGACTTTTGTTTGCATAGGTTGATGCTTGAAAGAGGTATTGTTCATGTCATTGAAGTCATATTAGTTTTGACTGAGTTATCACTTTACTAGAATAGTCTTGAATTCAGCTTGTAGGATCATGAATCTTGTGTACCTTTGGTGTGTGTGACTGTATCATTTATCATATTCTACAATACTTACATATGCTTTGTGATATATGGACATACATTATGGTCATTGTATATGTATGTTATACCCGGACTGCTTTGTCAATCTCATGGTTCTTATAAAATTGAACAATTTTATTTTTGTGGGGGGATGTTGTATTATTGACCATGGCATTGCATAGCAATCCGGATATTTGACCGTGCATATTTGAGTTGTATAATTTTGAGACTAGAGAGTTCCGATAATAAAATGAAGTAAAACGTGCTTGAAGTCGAAGTCATTTGTCAAGAGAATTGTTTGCATTATTATATGTTGCCAAGCGAGTAAACATACATATAACAGTCATCTTTTCTTAAAAATTATACTAAAACAGTGATGAGTTGCTTGTCTTTGGAATTCACATTTGTAATGAAAATTGCATAGATGTTATGTGTAATAAATCATTTTTACAAAAGAAATGACTTCTGTGTAATGTTTTTGAGAAATTAATCAGTAATTATATGTGAAAAAGATGCTCTGATTTCAGTGCTGTAATGGTTTCTCTGACAGAAATAAAATCATTACATTTAATTCATAGCATCATTACATTTTCATTTTGTGTCAAAAAAAGCTGAAAAGATAACTCAAAATTTCATTTCGTCATATAGATAACGACGTCTTGCTTAAGTGTGATTTAACAATAGAATGCATGTATGTACAAATACGTAGTATGTTTATTTCTACATCTTCTTTGCCTAAAAATATATTATAACAATAAAATAATTAAACACAGATGTTAATATACGACCATAATTTAATCTAAATTTTTGTAAATATTTTGTATATATTTTCATTACAAGTATAAGGAATTAAGGATGTTCATTTATTAATTTAGATCATAAATGTATACTCTCCATCTTTTTTTACTGAAAAATTTTCAAGGAATCGATGACCTGTTGTGTATTTTAGTACATGTGCATTAGAATTCTCTGACAGAAAACTGCCAATTTTACAAAAAGTTATTTCAGTAGTATAGTGTAGTATAGACATTGCCTCACACTATACTATACTAATTTCGTGGGTAAGGTGGTTTTTTCCCCTGTGATACAAATCATATTTCGGAGAGCACTCAAATTCTTATTGTGTATGGAACTAACTGACAACCAAGTCTGAAAGTCTATAGTTGAATTAATCTGACTGTCCCTTGGATCCGCCTCTTACTGTTCCTTGGATCCGCCTTTCTAAAAGTTATATAGATAAGAATACATGATAATGATTTTAAATATTTTGCATATTTTTTACGACGAAAAAGGTGAAGATAACGACCAACAATTGATCTCATATATATATATATATACAAACTACAAACAATTTTGCGAACAATCTTGTTTTCTAAAAATGTCAATAACGCCAACAGATTTGACAAAATTCAGACTTTATTACCGTCTTCCTTGGAAGACGGTATTATATAGTTGAAGTTTTTTACAGTCTTCGGACTATCCACTTCCTCTCTTTTGTGATTGGTAGAAATTGCATGATGAGAAAATTTTCAATTATTTCATTGGTTGAAATGCTGTTCAAGGCAAGGGAGATAATTTTCTGATGATCTTTTTTTCGTACGACTTAACAATTTTGCAAGATTTCCAATCTTAAAAAAATGACAAAACGAACAACAAAATCAGCAGTAATTATTTCTCAATAACATGATATTTTTTATAGCAATAAATAAAAAGGTCTCTTTAATTTCATTATAAATAAAATTTGATAGTTATTGCTTGCAGGCTTTACAATTTGTTATTATTCTTTTCCCCTTTCTTGTTTGAAGAGTGAATGAGAATCCTCCGAGGCTTGCCGAAAGCTCTCGGCCAGTCAAAGTTTACGGAGATGACCGAGCGACAACCGTGGTAGGGCTAACGCCCGTAAAAAGCTAATTTAGAAATACAAAATCAAGAAATTCGAAAGAATTATACGGCCTGTTAAGTGTAGATCTGTTTACTGTTTAAAATTGTTGCTAAAGACGGTAAGCTTTTTTGAAAAGCTCTACTTGTAAAAGAGAGTTGTTGAAATCTCAAACTTCCGCCAGAGTTCGTTTGTACCAGAGACGCAGAGGACTATGGGTAGTATGGTTGAAATCTCTGTATACGTAGCATCAACTTATTTGTGAGAAAATCGTTTTTGCTATGCCAGGTGCCCCGAATTAAACTACTTGTTGTCTGTCTACCTGGTGTAGAAAGCGAACTATACCTTAGGCTAGGTAGACTTAATATTTAAACCTTTATGATTTAAGGGGGATGTACGGCCACTTTTAGTGCAGTGAGAGCAAAATGTAAACATTTCTTCAAATGGCTAAAATACATTATATTTTGATCAAATTTTAAGTCTTTTTGATAAAGATACAATAAATATGCATAACCGAATGCATGTTGTGCATATATAATCTATACTTTTGCAGAAAAATGCTTTTGATATGCTCCTTAGAACTGCGCAGCTACAGAATTCAGCAGAGCCTTAAAAAATCCAAAAAAATATGCAAACTGTGTATAAATGTTCTCTCTACAACCATTTGTTGAGAAAATGTCTAAATTTTGCACTTTTAAATGATAATTTCAAGTTCAAAACAAGGTACCGTTGTCTTCAAAAAGAGTGTAAAGAACCATGAAAGTAGTTCATGGATAGCAGCACGTGGTCTATTTTTAGCACAGAATCTTGTTTTCCAGACCTCTTCTTAATATGGAGGGGCATAACAATCTTTAAATGTAGAAGAGAATTACAGTTGCAAAATATTTCAAATAATATGAACACTTTTAAAAGAGGAAAGGTGTTATAGTGTGGCTTGAAGTAATTTATTTAGTATTATTAACGAACAGTTGTTAAATAGTTTACGTATTTATATAAAAAAAAATTAAACTCTTTGATTCCAGGTAAGGAAAAATAAGCACCATCAAAGTTAAAAATTAAGAGTTTGTAAGTTTGCCACAGATAAATTATATTATCTATTAAAATTTTAATTATCACCAATAAAACACAAAGAAATTAGACACATAAAATTGATACGAATGACCTTGTTTTAGTACCTACTAGTACGAAGCGTTATCAAAAAGTTCGCGAAATATCTCTATATCTACAAAACCAAACACAAGTTCTATAAATAGCATATGCTGAAGTTTTCTTCCTTGTTTGTGATGTCACAATCTGAAAATGACGTCATTATTCAGGTACTTTTGACGAAAAATGGTTGTCTCAGTGAAACTCGTTCAACAAACGACTATAATATTTATGGCACATGTATATCTTAGAAATGCCTTTGAAGTAGCGTATAAGAATTTGTTCACAGTTTATTAAATGGCCTCCTATAATTTCAATCAATGATTGGATATCGTTTTAGTGAAGGAAGGCAGGTGGTTAAATATGATACTTGTTATGTTGCCCGGTGAAAGCAAGTTTGAAAAGGGATGTGTTTTTTTAAAGCAATATGCTATCAAAGACCTTCAGTTAAAATTTTACACTTTGAAAAATACTTGAATATTTCAACAATAATATAAATATCAAATACCTAAGATATTGTTTACTTTTTTATCACCACTCGTATACTGTGTCAAATAAACATGCATTTACAATTTTCATTACAGAGGAGCAACAGTTGAAAAGGCATGAAATCATTCAGAGTGGGTTAGGAGATTTAATGAATAATTTTTTTTTTCTATTTGCCCATATTTTCAAAATTACAAATGTACAAAGTAAAGAGAAAAAAATCAACATATAAACATCTTTAAAATGATGTTTGGTGGTCCTCCCAACTCAGGGAAAAATTATTGGGTCCGTATTTATAGGTGAGAAAAAAATTCCTTAAAATTTAAACAGAATTGTTGACGGAAGAAAAAGAAAAAAATATCGTGTAATGGGATGTTAAAAAAATGAGTCGGGCCATTTCTAGGTAGTACATCGGGAGAGAGGGCAACCAAATATTTTTATAACAAGTGGTCTTATAAAGCTAGTACATGTTCCATCACATACTTAGTAATGCAAATTTTTTTTAATCTTTGACACTACTTTGAAAAACAAACATAGGATTTTCGGGGCGGAGGGGGGGGGGGGGGGGGGGGGGGGTAACACTCACTTTTTTTGCGATGATAGACTAGCATATGCAATGGACCTTTCTTTGCAAACATTGTGCTCGCTTCTAAATTTCATAGAAACAACTCATTATATTTTATCAAGCTTCGTATGTTCAATGAGCGAGAGCTTACAACGTTGTCAACATAATGAGACATGATGCTTTTTTGTGTCCAAACATGACCCCATACAATGTGTGGGTCATTGCAAACATTCTAGCTATTTATGTGAGGTGCCTGAAGGAAATCCTATAACTGCCTATTTTTTCTATCTAACTTCTAAACAAAATAGACATAAGTACCAACTTTTCGAATGTAAGACATGTAATTACAATTTATTTTTCATGCACTGCATATTGTTTAACATTTTCAAATTAAATGCTAAGCATCCTCCTTGCAGTGCCCCATTTGAAAATAACTTCTATCGCCACAGAAAAAAGACCCTCCGTAAACACAAATGTTTAGGACATTTTTATCTTTTTTTCTTGAGTTTTAAAGAAACCAACAAATTATCAAGACTTGTTCCATAAAAATCAAATATAATCATGGTAATAAACGGATCTATCCACAGCAGATATATGCGCATGCCAACCATGTGCTTAGTGGAATAATATTAACGAGGAATTTCGAGTTGTAAACAGGACAGTTTTTCCCGATTTGCTGGAGTGAGGTTAAAATCGCGTTTTTTCATTAATCAGACGATGCGATGCAACAAATAAAAGTAGTAAGTAATATAACCTGATGATTATTACTTAGTAATTTCTTGTATTGATGTTATTATGGTCGCATTTATTCTAAAATCATTGTTATTCGAACTCTGTGTGACAGAGGAATGGCGGACGAAATAAACACATGGCCTCAGGAATACACCCATATGAAAAATCAAATTTTCAAGAATTATGGATAATTACAAGAAAAAAGCGAAACAAATAGTTGTAGCCATATTATCAATGAATCAAACTAACACCATTTTCAATGCATTTTTCATCTCGTGAATGCTGTAGCTGCGCAGTTCTAACATGATTAATTTCCTCCTAATTAAAACAAAATACACTTAATTATTTACTAATTTTGGTCTCTAACAGTAGGTAATTAGTGCATTAGCACTTTGAGTAACTTTGGGCTAGTTTAGTAGAGTATTAAGCACATTCTTGGTATTTCTTATTTTACACCAGACTAGATCTAATATGGCTTGTAC
Source organism: Saccostrea cuccullata (assembly GCF_032062105.1). Taxonomy (NCBI): domain Eukaryota; kingdom Metazoa; phylum Mollusca; class Bivalvia; order Ostreida; family Ostreidae; genus Saccostrea; species Saccostrea cuccullata. The sequence continues at coordinate 18,320 of NW_026928606.1, read as the reverse complement.
ATCCCCCTTAAGTCCAAAAATAGTTTTTCATTCATATGTTTAAGGTTAAGATCTAGTAAATGATAGGTCCCTACACAGAAAACATTAAATTTATATTAAGAAATTATATAATTCCTAAATGATGCTTTATAACTTTAGTTAGATCAAATAAGGTATTTCGGGGTAAAATTTGTTGGTAAATAAGACAAAAATTATATTTTAAACTGTCATTTCCAGTGAAACATTAGGAAAACCAGTCATGAATATGGGAGTGCTTTTTTCATATTCGACAAAGCAAATGTATCCAAATTGCCTTCAGTCTTTCAGAAAAGTATAATTTATATGTTCATAGCCTCTTCTTTAAAATAATGTTAAATTAAATATAGGTATCGATACTTTTCATGTAATTTCAAATTGAATTCCTTGAAAATAATTTTCTACATAATTCTATTAGAGCCGTAAAGTACGGGAAAACGGAAAGTTGAAAGTACATTTTCTTTGTCTGATATGGAAATACTCCCATATTCACGACTGCCTAATTTCTTAATTTTTCATTGGAAAATGACAGTAAAGAATATGCCCCAAAACACTTTATTTGACCAAGCTAGTTAAAAAGCATCATTATAAAGGAATTTATTTTTCTTTGATAAATATGTAGGCATATTTCATTTAAAGATCCTGACCTTAAATCTTCGTTCTAAAATACTAAGTTATTCTTTGTGCAAACAGCTACAACAGAGATACCTTTGGTCTAGAGGCAATCTTTGGAGTTTAATTAGATCCGCTCCTCAAAAGCGCTCTTCAGTGCACGAAGGTAGGAAACTGAGTGTTTACTAAAGATGGAAAGCTCCACAAAGTTGCCTATTTTATAAGATTTTTGGAGCTATCTGGGCGCAGGACACGACTTGGTATAAATAAAATAAACAGGTATGTTACTATTAAACCCCATAAATTTATAAAAATCAGGAATCCATATTGAACTGACTTCATACTGCGGTTAGATGTTTTCGCAGCCATCTGACCTACTTTTACGACCTTGTAAAATTAGGGCGCAGTGTTTACATTCAGTGCTTTTCCAATATAGCGGTCTTTGACAACTTTCATTTGGAAATGTGTTTTAGTATTCATGATTAGACCTTAAAATTATATATTTTTTGAAAAATTTAAATCATTGCTGAATAATTTAATGAATTACTAAAATTAGTCTTGGTAAGCATGGTCAGGTCCAGCACAATTTCTTGATTTACATAATTTAGCTATATTTATTACACACTTAGTAATAAATACAGGTTTTTTGCATATGCGATATGGCTGATGTCACAATAGCCGTATCAGCCCTGCAGGGCTGATATGGATTTGCAGGGCTGATATTAAACCTATATCAGCCCCGCAAATCCATATCAGCCCTGCAGGGCTGATACGGCTATAATGTGACGTCAAAATCACATCCTCAGTAAATTAAACCACAAAAACAGTACTTGTGATCATTCACAATTTTTGGTAGGTTCATATTCTCTTAATTTTAACTTTTTGAAAATAAGGTTATCTTAATTTACAAATACACGAATAGATTATTTTCAAATTACGGATCGAGTGCATTGAAATAGAAGTAGAAACAAACCCAAATCGTATGAGCGATAGACCATATATTATACATGTATGTAAGAAGTCCATGCATAATTATTTACTTATTTTCTTCTCAACCTAATGTATGCTGTATTTTATTACTTAAGTATGTAATAAACATATTAATACATACCCTTTTCCATATCACATCCTGTATCAGCCCTCGACCAATATCAGCGCTAGGAAAAGGGTATGTATTATTCTCTATATATTTATCAAGCCATTCCGAATATAGCTTGATTTAGCTATATTGTCTCACTTTATCGTAAATTAAAGTGGTTTAATTTTTTTAAAAATTGGAGAAACTATGAAAAAAAATTTGCTCTTAGTAGTGTCTCTGGAAAGATTAAAAATTATAACAGTATAACATGTATAAGTTTCACTGTTCAATAAAGAGTTGCATGGAAGGGTTATTTCCTACTGATTTACACCTTTATCATGTTTATATATCAATATTGAAAAAAGATCTAAAACATGTAAAACTTTATTTTTTTAAAATCTGATTCTGTCTGCATTCATTCAATGTAACTGGGTCCTTCTACAGCAGGCCATGGAGTATGATGAGGAGGTTATTTTTTCCTGATTATAATTACACAAAAAAACCAACTTTACACTCACAACTCAGCTGTACAACTAAGTGAGCAAACAACAGAAGAGAGCTGTAGAGTAGAGTGCAGTGTCTTACTTGTAATCAATGGGTGACCAGGATCTGTTCAGGGGAAAGAAACAAGTATGGAAAATTGATGGAAACTGGCATCTGGGTATGTACTAACCTGATGTTAAGTAAAGATGAAAGTCCAATATAGAGGTTTAAAAGTGCTTAAAAAATAAACAAACAATACGCGAGTTTCGAGATTGTAACTCTCCTACGATGGAGGTGCAAAAAGTATCCATTTCAGCGTGGAGGTGGGACAGGTTGTTTCTGTATACAAACGTTCATGGATAAATGAACGATATTTAGGGCTTTTAGAATTTATTAAATGTTATAGAAAGATAATGATGTTAAACAGTGATGCATTTGATGATTTTATCAAGCTCAACTATTCATATTTGCAATTTTACTTTGAATTATAAGGTACTTAATAACGAAAGAAACGTGGAGTCTGTATAATTTATGATTTTCTTGATTGTACAAACATTTTCTAAACAATTAGTGTTTTTTAAAAGTTATAATAAGGAAAAGAAGAATATGTAATTTAGATTGCCAACATGCAATGATCAGATGTATGTATTTTAATTTATTAACGGTCTTCTATATCTCTTCCCTCGTCTAAAAAGTCTCGCATCCACTGATATTTTCTTTTTTGTTACGATTTTTTTGCTTTAAAAATTGATATCTTTACATTAATTCGGTTATTCCCGAGTAGTTGAGTGCATCCTGACAATAATGAAGTGACGATAAACCAGCAGATTATCTGTATCGATATATCCAATATATAAATAATAAATATCTGTCCCACCTGTCTGTTTACGTGGCAACGAAACTCCCCTCCTCAGCGAAAGAGCGCAACAAGGGAGATAATCTTGAAACTTGGGTATTAAACAAGTTTTACAAAAAGGAGGATTTTCATTATACAGTGGAGCTTCATTTATCCAGACGCTTTGGTTCCTAGTCAATTTTGCCGGATATGTGAAGCGTCCGGATATCTGAATTACCATTTAAACAAAACAAAATAGCATTAAAAAGTTCTGTTCCCATGAAAAGTCGTCCGGATACTCAAGCATCCGGATATCTGGAGTCCGGATATCTGAAGGTCCACTGTAATTTGATGATTTGATTTAAACCAAAAAATTCAGGGAAAGAAACATTTTTAAATGCATTCATCCAGTATCCAAGTTTTAGTCTCTATGGATCGAGAGGATTAATTGAAATCAATCATACTAAAATATTGATCGAATTAAAATCCTAACTTTCCTAATACCTATATGTTTCTTGAAAAAATGCCTACAAGAAACAAGCATTATGTATACTGTACAAGAATTTAAAATAATGTTTTCCCCCTTTGCATGTAACAAGTGTATGTACACCTTACCTGTATTTCACCTGTCCTTTTGACAGACAAGCAGTTCATTCGTGTGTGTAAATGTGAGTCCACAGGCACCGTCCTGGACCCTTACCACTGTACTCGGTGTACAGACACCTTTGCTTCCTACCTGGATTACCTGTCTCACACCTGTACACCTCAGAGACTGTACCAGTGCTGCTCCTGTAGACACCTGTATGGGACTGAGGAGGAGTTTGACTCTCATGACTGTAGACCGTGTCGATATCCATCTGACAGTGTAGACGATTACGGTGAGTAGGAACGGCACTCTGTACTGTAAACCAACTACTGTAAACCATCTATTATTCATTTATTTACGTCATCTTTTATTTTAGATTCATCAGTTTGCAATCAGTCTGCGACGTTTTATTTTCTTTCGTAGGAAACTTTCTCTACCAATATAAAGCTTATTAAATAAGAAATGGTTCAAAGTGATAAATATTCATATTAAGTAAAAGTAGGTCGCGGAACTCACAGATATTTCTCGCATGCAAAATCAATTTAGGAATGTTTTAAAGTTTTTAAGCTAGCACTTCATGAACAATATATGCCTACGTGCAAGTCTTGTATGATTCAGATTTACACGCCAATAACTCACACTAAACTTAAAAACATTCCTTATATTTACATTTTACATGTCTAAAAGCACCTAAAATATACTCAATATTTGATCTTCTTGCTGACCTATATTGTTTTATTTTTACTAACATCTCTGTAGCCTCATTGTGAAATCACGTTATTGCATGTTTTTCTGTGTATATTTCTACACTTGAGTATACACTAAAATGATATTCAAGTAAATTTCACAGTTGGCTTACTAGAAAAACACAGGAAATGTAAATATATCTATAGTTGGATAACAGTATTCAGCTGAAGGCACCCTATACAGTGCAGGTTCTTCTGATTTTCTTCCATCATAGATAATAAGATTGATTGATTGTATGTTGTTTAACGTCCTTCTCGAGAATTTTTCACTCATTTGGAGACGTCACCCTATGCCGGTGAAGGGCTTCAAATTTAGACCTATACTCGGCACTCAGGGCCATTGAGTAGTGAGGGTTCTTTATCGTGCTTACGCGTACCTTGACACGGGACCTACATTTTTAAGGTCATATTCAAAAGACCTGTAACTTTCACTTCTATTGCCTTGTGCTTGGCGAAGGAACCGTCACAACCTATGTTTATATCTTAGATATGACGTGGCCCCGCGAACGATAATCAAGCCCGGGCCTCCCTATCACGAAGCGAATGCTCTACCTATATTCTTATTTATTTAGTCCCCAAAATTACAAGTATTCAGATTGTTACATGTACCTTAAAAACAAATGATAATTTTATGGTTTAAGATCCACTTTCGATATAATGGCTGATTTTGTCATGAATTAGAATATCCTAGGGCTTATTGAATTCCATAAAAACATGTGCATTGTGTAGACATACAGCATTTTATATATAAGACAGTTCTTTGCAGTTTTAAAGAAAACCAAAAATTTTTATTTTAGCATACTCAGACACTTCCATTGGGGGAGAAATTGACTTGCCTTTAGAAACAATGAAGCACACAAACTCCCCAGGCATTTTCAGTGCCTCAGCCCAAGAAAATAGTGATGGACTTCTACAAAAAATAAAGAAAGAGGAGATTGATAGTGATGCAGACAGCTCACAGACTGAAGAAATGGAAGGAGATACAGATAATGGTAACATGACTGACCTCCATGATAATGAGGGGGGTCTACATGCAATGGGTCTAGAGAGTGCTTCACATTCTCAAGATCATCAGGCGACAAGTGCTTCAAACGGTGACATCGCTACTGAATCTCAAGAACAAGCCCTGCAGGAAGCAGGGGTTCTTCAAGATAAGAATAAAAGAAGACAAGAGTTTTCACCGGCAATAAGAGAGAAGAGGGTCACTGGAACAAGAGTGAGAAAGAGAAAACAGGGAAGGGAACATTGGGTCATCAAGCAGGACGTGGAAGGTCTGAATGAGGTTATTCTGAGTCAGATCGCTGGTGAGGAGGGCGGGCAGGCCAAGGAGGGGGTGACAAGAGAGAGCCTAATCAGTGAAGTGGTGAATTCAGAGATTCAAAGGACCATGAGCACCAAATGGAAGAATGGCAGAGAGGAAACAGAGGCAGGTGATCCAATGACTGGAAGTGAAGGAGAGATGGACCTTTCAGTGGTTAAAACAGATAAACATATCACTGAGTTGAGCAGAAACAGTCTATTTACAACGTCATGTTCTGAAGAGGTTTCACACAGTCAAAGTGGGCCTCATAATGAGAGTCCTGAGGTTCCATTAATAGAGTCTAATGAGAAAGAAGATTCAAGAGGTGAAAAGGAAATGCACAGATTGAGTAAGTCCAGTAGAAATACTGCTGCGGGATCTGGTCAGTCTGAGGCAAAGTTAGTTTTTCAGAAACTAGGAATATCAAACATCCCAAATCCTGGTAAAGAATTCAAAGTCTTTAAACTTATGGCTTCAGATCCATTCAAAGACGCGAAAAGCACCAGCATTGTCTCTCCTGTTCAACACCCTAAGCCTGTAACATCCACTCCAACAAAAGGTGTCAGAAATAACAGATCTCTTATAAAGCTTCTGTCCACTCCTCCCACTGATTATACCAGTCAACACGCACTACAGACTAGTTTACTTCCTTGTAATAATGTTTTCTCACCATTTGCAAATAGCAATGTTCCAAGTTCCTCTCAAACTGGGCAAAATCCCGACTCAGTGATGAGGGGCTTTGCTTCAGCATCAGGATTATCAACATTAACAAATGATTCTATAAGCACATCACAACAAGAGGAAAATACCGATTCCCAGTTTAGTGAGGAGGGTCCAGACATTTCCATTGTTAAAAGTGAACAAATGTATGAATCTGATAATGATTCAGAACACGTGGATGATGTTCCACAAACCCCAAACACTGAAATGGAACCAACCATTACCAATATTAAGAGTGAACCAATGGACGACTATTCCTATAATGTTCCACCTACACAAGTTACCAATAGTGACCATGCTGTAGAGGGTCAAAGGTCCATTATAAAGAGTGAGCCCATGGACAGTATGTTTGATGTTCCACAAACACAAGATAATTATATTGACAGTACCATAGAGGGTCAAAACCCTATTATCAAGAACGAGCCTATCGATGATTCCTATAATTTTAGCGCTGGTTATTCAGTAAACCAAAATGACACTCCTGAAGCCATTGAAGAAAGTATACTCTTCACAAATTTGAAGAAAGAGCCTGAAAATGATTCCTCTAATTTTACACAAAATCAGTATGATATTCCTCGTTCTGGAGTCACCGCCAAAGGTTACGGAAACTTAACCGCTGTTAAAACTGAACCAGGGGAGGAGTCATCTGACTTAAGTTCTTGTTATTCAGATTACCAAAATGTTCTGCATTCTCAAGTCTCGGAAGAGAAGCAGAATCTGGCTATTGTTAATGCTGTTAATGCTGCACTAGAGAATTCAGGAATTCCTCCAGAACTCTTGTATGGAGAGAACGAGAGAGAACAGACCTTACCAACAGAGAAAAGGACTGGTTCAGATACAGGACAGTTTTGGCTCTACAACTGTAAAACTTGTGGAAAGAAATTCAAACATGCTGGAACATTAATGGTGAGTAAATTATTCCCTTAAGGTTCTCTGACCCCAAGGTAATAGAGGTAATTCCCACTGTGGGAACAATGACTCTCATTCAGTTTCAATAATATTTCCACACTCATGTCAATATTTTTCAATTCATGGTTACATTAGCCTGAAGTGGTTCAAAATATCTCTTTGTATGATTGATATTCCTTTGAGAATAAAGAAAACACAGTGAACATGATGTCCCTAAACAACCCAAAAGCACCCTAAGTGTGTTGCTAGCTATAAGATACACTGGAACATGAACTGAAATCTTTAATTTTATCCCTGACAGGTACACGAGCGAGCGCACAACCTGGAGAAGAAGCAGTTTCAGTGTTTTATATGTTATTTTGCTGTTGACAGGTACACGAGCCAGCGCACAACCTGGAGAAGAAGCAGTATCAGTATTTTATCTGTTATTTAACACCAGACAGGTACACGAGAGAGCGCACAACCTGGAGAAGAAGCAGTATCAGTGTTTTATCTGTTAATTTACTACTGATAGGTACAGGAGCGAGCACACAACCTGGAGAAGAAGCAGTATCAGTGTTTTATCTGTTATTTTACTCCTGATAGGTACACGAGCGAGCACACAACCTGGAGAAGAAGCAGTATCAGTGTTTTATATGTGGGAGGATCTGTACAGCAGCAAGCTACCTTAAAGTTCATCTCAGGACCCACAAAGAGGAGCCCTCAGACACCACAAAGAGAAAGATTCAGTAAGTACATTCTAATTTAAATTAATAGAAGGTAAGGAGAAGATTTTATCAGTTAAACTCATGCTGCTTCAACAAGAGAATGTGACATCGAACAATTGGATGGGGTTAACTCTTGATTTAGGCCATCTTTAAAAAATTGTTTGTTTGCCCTCTCTTGGCTAAAAATGTCAGTCTCAAAAATTTTAACCTCCAGGAATGATATATTTATCTATTTTTTTTCCCTTTGAATCTTGCATTGTCAACAACTTTCCCACAGCACCTACTTACTGATCTCATTTTTTATTTTTACTTTGAGTCATGGGAAAGCAAACACACAATATTTTGAGAATGGTCTTACTTTTAACATGTTTAAATAAAATGTATAAAATAAAACACTTAAACTTAAGGTTGAGATATTTTAATTCCAGATGTTTTAAATGTGATGAACAATTCCTCCACGAAAAGAACTTCCAGACTCACATGAGGATGCACTTTCAGAAGGGGCTGACTTACTGTATCAAGTGTGGGAAAGGGTTCTACCGCAAAAACCAGCTAGACAAACACATGGAGAATCACACAGGTAAATATAGTCACTAGACAAACACATGGAGAATCACACAGGTAAATATAGTCACTAGACAAACACATGAAGAATCACACAGGTAAATATAGTCACCCGCTAGAAAAACACTTGGAGAGTCACACAGGTAAATATAGTCACTAGCTAGACAAACACATGGAGAATCACACAGGTAAATATGGTCACTAGATAAACACTTGGAGAGTCGTACAGGTAAATATAGTCACTAGACAAACACATGGAAAATCACACCAGTAAATATGGTCACTAGACAAACACATGGAAAATCACACCAGTAAATATGGTCACTAGACAAACACATGGAGAATCACACAGGTAAATATAGTCACTAGACAAACACATGGAGAATCACACAGGTAAAAATAGTCACCCGCTAGACAAACACTTGGAGAATCACACAGGTAAATATAGTCACTAGCTAGACAAACACATGGAGAATCACACAGGTAAATATGGTCACTAGATAAACACTTGGAGAGTCGTACAGGTAAATATAGTCACTAGACAAACACATGGAAAATCACACCAGTAAATATGGTCACTAGACAAACACATGGAAAATCACACCAGTAAATATGGTCACTAGACAAACACATGGAGAATCACACAGGTAAATATAGTCACTAGACAAACACATGGAGAATCACACAGGTAAAAATAGTCACCCGCTAGACAAACACTTGGAGAATCACACAGGTAAATATAGTCACTAGCTAGACAAACACATGGAGAATCACACAGGTAAATATGGTCACTAGATAAACACTTGGAGAGTCGTACAGGTAAATATAGTCACTAGACAAACACATGGAAAATCACACCAGTAAATATGGTCACTAGACAAACACATGGAAAATCACACCAGTAAATATGGTCACTAGACAAACACATGGAGAATCACACAGGTAAATATAGTCACTAGACAAACACATGGAGAATCACACAGGTAAAAATAGTCACCCGCTAGACAAACACTTGGAGGGTCACACAGGTAAATAAAGTCACTAGACAAACACATGGAGAATCACACAGGTAAATATAGTCACTAGAAAAACACATGGAGAATCACACAGGTAAATATAGTCACTAGACAAACACATGGAGAATCACACAGGTAAATATAGTCACTAGACAAACACATGGAGAATCACACTGGTAAATATAGTCACCCACTAGACAAACACTTGGAGAGTCACACAGGTAAATATAGACACTAGACAAACACATGGAGAATCACAGTGGTAAATATAGTCACTAGACAAACACATGGAGAATCACACAGGTAAATATAGTCACCCACTAGACAAACACTTGGAGAGTCACACAGGTAAATATAGTCACTAGACAAACACATGAAGGATCACACTGGTAAATATAGTCACTAGACACCTGGAGAATCACACAGGTAAATATAGTCACAAGACAAACACCTGGAGAATCACACAGGTAAATATAGTCACTAGACAAACACATGGAGAAACACACTGTAAATATAGTCACTAGACAAACACATGGAGAATCACACTGGTAAATATAGTCACTAGACAAACACATGGAGAATCACACCGGTAAATATAGTCACTAGAAAAACACATGGAGAATCACACAGGTAAATATAGTCACTAGACAAACACATGGAGAATCACACAGGTAAATATAGTCACTAGACAAACACATGGAGAATCACACTGGTAAATATAGTCACCCACTAGACAAACACTTGGAGAGTCACACAGGTAAATATAGACACTAGACAAACACATTGAGAATCACAGTGGTAAATATAGTCACTAGACAAACACATGGAGAATCACACAGGTAAATATAGTCACCCACTAGACAAACACTTGGAGAGTCACACAGGTAAATATAGTCACTAGACAAACACATGAAGGATCACACTGGTAAATATAGTCACTAGACACCTGGAGAATCACACAGGTAAATATAGTCACAAGACAAACACATGGAGAATCACACTGGTAAATATAGTCACCCACTAGACAAACACTTGGAGAGTCACACAGGTAAATATAGTCACTAGAAAAACACATGGAGAATCACACAGGTAAATATAGTCACTAGACAAACACATGGAGAATCACACAGGTAAATATAGTCACTAGACAAACACATGGAGAATCACACTGGTAAATATAGTCACCCACTAGACAAACACTTGGAGAGTCACACAGGTAAATATAGACACTAGACAAACACATGGAGAATCACAGTGGTAAATATAGTCACTAGACAAACACATGGAGAATCACACAGGTAAATATAGTCACCCACTAGACAAACACTTGGAGAGTCACACAGGTAAATATAGTCACTAGACAAACACATGAAGGATCACACTGGTAAATATAGTCACTAGACACCTGGAGAATCACACAGGTAAATATAGTCACAAGACAAACACCTGGAGAATCACACAGGTAAATATAGTCACTAGACAAACACATGGAGAAACACACTGTAAATATAGTCACTAGACAAACACATGGAGAATCACACTGGTAAATATAGTCACTAGACAAACACATGGAGAATCACACCGGTAAATATAGTCACTAGAAAAACACATGGAGAATCACACAGGTAAATATAGTCACTAGACAAACACATGGAGAATCACACAGGTAAATATAGTCACTAGACAAACACATGGAGAATCACACTGGTAAATATAGTCACCCACTAGACAAACACTTGGAGAGTCACACAGGTAAATATAGACACTAGACAAACACATTGAGAATCACAGTGGTAAATATAGTCACTAGACAAACACATGGAGAATCACACAGGTAAATATAGTCACCCACTAGACAAACACTTGGAGAGTCACACAGGTAAATATAGTCACTAGACAAACACATGAAGGATCACACGGGTAAATATAGTCACTAGACACCAGGAGAATCACACAGGAAAATATAGTCACAAGACAAACACATGGAGAAACACACTGTAAATATAGTCACAAGACAAACACATGGAGAATCACACAGGTAAATATAGTCACTAGACAAACACATGAAGGATCACACTGGTAAATATAGTCACTAGACACCTGGAGAATCACACAGGTAAATATAGTCACTAGACAAACACATGGAGAAACACACTGTAAATATAGTCACAAGACAAACACATGGAGAATCACACTGGTAAATATAGTCACTAGACAAACACATGGAGAATCACACCGGTAAATATAGTCACAAGACAAACACATGGAGAATCACACAGGTAAATATAGTCACTAGAAAAACACATGGAGAATCACACAGGTAAATATAGTCACCCGCTAGACAAACACATGGAGGATCACACCGATTTTGTTTGAAGAATAAAGTACAGTAAAACTTGGGTTATAATAAAGTGACTGGGACTTATGAAATTACTTCACTATAATCATTATTTGTTATATCAGTATAAGGAATTGGATAAATAAGCAGGGGATGCAAGATAACTTGGCAATATTCCTGAATTCGTAATATCTGTGATATTTTTTTTTCTCATTGACAGAAAGGGTGTTTCTCTGCAAAAACTCAGCCAATGAATAACAAGTTTTTTTTTTTGATTAACAGATAAGTACCCATGTAAACATTGTGGTAGAGAATTCTCCAGCCAGGCAGGAAGGACTATCCATCTCAACAGTCACAACAAAGAGAAACAAACCAGTAAACACCCAACAGGTATTGTCAAATTTTGTTCTGTGTCTTCATGAAAATCTTCACCCCTTTTGCCCTCATTGCTAGAGGCCTAATTTAAAATGGCCAGGGGCAATTTTCAAACACTACATAATCCTTTTAACAAAACTGTGTCTGGTTGGAATTAAAGCAGGGCAAAAATGTTTGCTTGGGTAAAAGGGCAAATAGATAACAAGCTTTCGTTTGATTGACAGATAAGTTTCCCTGTGAGCAGTGTGGCAAACAATTCTCAGCAGCAAGCAGGGCCCTTCATCTTACCATTCATAACAGGGACAAAGAAACCATTAACTGCCCTATATGTGACAGAGTTTTTGAAAAGTAAGATCAACAAACAAACCATTAACTGCCTTATATGTCACAGAGTTTTTAAAATGTAAGGTAGACAAACGAACCATTAAATGCCCAATATGTCAGTTTTTTGTCCCCCGCTTAAAAAGTGGGGGATATTAATTTGGGTTTGTCCGTCCGTCTTTGTCACGATATCTCAAGAAACCTTTGAGCTTTTGCAATGAAATTTTGCATAGCAACTCCTTATGGAATAAAGAAGAATCCCATTGATTTTGAGGTCAAAAGGTCAAAGGTCAAGGTCATAAATAAGCAAATTCTGTCTGTTATAACTCTTTTGTTTCCACACGATATCTCTAGAACCATTTGAGCTATTGCAATGAAATTTTAGAATAACAACTTCCTGTGGCCTAATGAAGACCCCTATTGATTTTGAGGTCAAAAGGTCAAAGTTCAAGGTCATAAATTTATAAATTCTGTCTGTGTGTAACTATCATTTCCAAGCGATATTTCAAGAAGATTTTGAGCTTATGCAATGTAATTTTATACCAAAACTCCCTAGGACCTCTCTCACCCCTCTCAAAGTGCCCCGCCCCGTTTGTTTTATTAGTATTTATGGTATTACATGTCGCTATTTTTAGCACAGGGGCATGAGGAGAGTTATTGCGTATAAAAGAGGTTTTCAGCGGACTTTATGTTCTTATTACATCTATTAGAACTGTTTAATAAAGGCTAAATAAATCAAACACCATGGATTGTGTAAAATTTTGACAATACCGAACATGGATATATACATGTATGTGACTTCACTTCTGCTTATACTTGACTTCTTGTAAAGCGATTCCACGGTATAGTGGTATGTTTCTCGCTTCCCATGTGAGAGGTCCCGAATTCAAGTCCCGGACGGACCTTTTTTTTAGAAATACCTTTATTTAAACTAAATTATAGTATTCAGCATGCGAAATGAGAAATTTACGAGGTCTGGCTTGTACAAACTCATAAAATCATCATTACAGTGTGATAAATATTCCATGTAAAAAGAATCTTCTATACACATAATAAAGAATAAGCAATTAAATCTTTATATCCATAATTATATATTTTATTTGCTTCAGTATACATGCATGTATACATTTAATAATTCTACAAATCCAGTGAGGGGGATCCGACTACCCCCCTCCCCTTCCCCCCGAACTGCGCATGTTTCACTTTTTCCTTAAGCGGGGGACACAAATTCTCTGAATTAGCTTGTAAAAAGTAAGGATGACAAAGGAACCATTAATTGCCTTATATGTCACAGAGTTTTTAAAATTAGAAAAAAAATATATAAAAAGTTTTAGCTAGTGCACATTTCTTTTTGACCAGTAATAGAGTATTATCTTTCTTTACAGAAATTTAGTTAAATATGAGAGTCACTTGAGGGAGCATGAGTTAGCTACCCTGTTTTTATGCCCCGTCTGTGGCCATGGATTTAGTACTAAAGGGGAGCTAACTTATCATCAGAAGAAACACCTCCAGAAGACAGAGGGGGCCAGTTCACATGTACTTAATGCTGTCCGGGGCCTGGTCAGTCACAGACAGTGAAGTGAGTTGAGACAGAGAAAAAGGAAATAATGTTTGCCTGCCCTCTCCTGACTCAGGATGAAGTGAAGGCATTCAACAAGGAGAAAAACTGACAATGAACATCATCTTGAAATGAATTCATCAGGATATTTTCACCCTCCCAGCCTCCGATTCCAGTGACAGAATCCAAAAGTTTTTGGATCAACAAAGAGACACAAACAAAGGCTCATTGATTCTTTGACTTAACTGGTAAAGAAAAGAAACCGTTGTGATTGACACTGTGAAAAGAAGTAGGTCTAAGCATTATTGAAGCTTAGAGTGAAAATGAAAGTACACCAAAAGGATGCATAAAGTGAAAGTACAAGGGAGAGAAAAGGATTTGGGAAAAAATGAGCATGTTGACATTTTGACATGCTTTGTTTTTATAAGGAATGATAAAAATGATACATTATTTATTTATTATTTATAAAAATTAGATGTATTTGAATGTAATTTTATATGTATAACTTAATCATGTTAATGCAGTTAGTTTTAAAGAGATAATCTAGTCAAGAATTCTTGCTGGCTTTTCTTTTATAAGTTTTATGTTCATTTGATTTGAGGCAGTGATTGGCAGTAAAAAGAGAAAAAAAATTATGAATGTAAATTTAACTTAGCATATCTCTTCACAAATAAACAAGAAGTATAGTCCTCAAAAAATCATAGGATTAATTACCCCCCCCCAAAATGATTTAGACAACCCCACCCCCACCCCCAAAAAATGATTTGGACAGATTGCTAAGTGCTAACAATTTGAAATAACGAAATTCACAACAGAGGTGAATACCTGCAGGTAAAGGTGATCCATTGGATAAAGTAAATGTATCTAGACTCACAAGGCTCGTAAGAATGGTGCTTTTATCTAGTTTTTTGTCTAAGCATAATTGACATCAAGGCCATCACAATTTAGCCCCCCCCCCCCCCCAGTAGTATAAGGGGCCCCGATAGGACCGCATTCTGATTGGCTGAGAGGAATCACGTGATCAGTTCTGATTGGTTGAGGGGGATAAGGGGGTCAAGGGAGTGCAGGTTTGGGGGGGGTCTGGGGGGATAGGGGGTCAACTCAGTACAGTCCCCCTGGGGTAGGGATAGGGGGGTCAACTGAGTGCAGTCCTAACCCTAACTAACCCTAACCCCCCTACCCCTAATTACCCCAAACCCCTAACTAACCCTAACCCCTACCAAAAACCCAAACCCCCCCCAGCCCTAACTAACCCTAACCCAAACCCCCCTAGCCCTAACTAACCCTATCCCCCTTAGCCCCCTCTAACCCTAACCCCTTTGAACCCTAACCTATCCTTGCCCTAAATAGGGGCGGGTTTACACCGTGTTTACATTATACACTAACGTTGGTACTACGTTTTGTTTATGCTAACTACACAGGTATAATACTTGCGCCGTGTGTAAAACATTTCAAGAATGTGATTATGACGTCACGATTTCATTCACAGTCAAAAGCTTAGCCTAAACCAGTTCAAACTGGATTTTTTTTTACAAAAAAAAACAAATAACACACACACAAAAGATTAAAACAAAATAATACGTTTTACCTGCTTTTTTATACCTGTTTGCATCCTCATAAAGTGCCGTGTGCAAAACATTAGGGGTCGTGTGCAAAAGAAATATCCCTTTTACCTGTGTTTTCTTAAAACCTGTTTGCATCATCTGTAAAGTGCTGTGTGCAAAAAGTACGATAAATTTACCTATGCATTGTGACGTCATTCACTGATAAATACAATGTGATTATGGTAATTTCCATTTACAGTCTAGACAGCCTAGTCTAGCCAGCCTAACCAGTTTGAACTGAATTTTTTACTGAAAGACAATAACAAATAACACACAATACAAAAAACATGTGTGTGTTACACTGTATGTCTGTCAAGTTATAACACCAGGTATTTTTTAAAAAAAAATTTTTTTTTAAATTTTTTAAATTTTTTTTTTTTTTTTTATAAATTTTTTTTTTTTTTTTTTCTTTTTTTTAATTTATAAATTTTTTTTTTTTTCTTTTTAAATTTTTTTTTTTGTTGGTAAACTCCCCTTATATTTTTTAAAGAAAAAAAATTTTAAAAAAAAATCATGTAATACTACATCAGTGTTATGTTATTGTATGACTTCATCTTTTATCAGTCGGGTTCGGGGTTTCGGGCGGCCATGGCAAATTTCGGAGGATTTTCCCCCAGTGAAAAAGGCTTGTAATCCACAGTGTAGGTCGTTTAATGTTGTTTCACATTGTTTATGATTGTGATTATGTTATCGCTCACCTATATGTTTAATGTCAGCTATGCTAAATAATCCATTTCTGTGTAATTTGAGAGAATGTTTTGACATGTGGTTAAAGTATGGCCTGCTATTCATGTCATCATTTAAAGTCGATCCTAAATAAATCTGTCTTAAAAAATACATTTTACGAATGACATTTAATATGATTGATTAGAGTATAGGATCCATATTAAAGAGATATTATTTTGCATTACATTTAAACATGTTTTTCTGTCCTGTTTGTCTGTCAATTGTTGCTTTACTTCCTTTGTAAAATGAGGTTAAATTGACTATCACTGAATATTGTATGCTTTTTTTCAGGATCAGCTAAGATGTTGTTTCACTGGATTATTTAATTGGTAGACTTATTGGCATATAATTGGATAATTCTGGTAAGTTTGTCTTTGTTTTGTTTACATTTCCTATGAAGGTCATCTTTGCATTTTATCATAATTATGTGAAGTTCTGTTTTGAATGTCAATACTGTATTTATCCTCATTTCATGTGATTTACACTTGTACATGTATAACCTGCATGTAACTCAGAGTGCATTTAATATTTCTATGATGGGTCATTCTATGATTGAATTTAAATCAGAAAAATGTTCTCTAAATTTTGGTAAAATACATGGTATCTTTTTACATTTCTGTCCCTTTTGACTGTAAATTATTGCTTTACTTACATTGTAAAATGAGGTTAATTGTGTATCACTGAATTGTATGATTTTTTCAGGATCAGCTGAGATGTTATTTCACTGGATTATTTAATTGATAGACTTATTGGGCATATATTTGGATATCTCTGGTAAGTTTGTCTTGTTTTTTAATTGTTTACATTTCCTATGAAGGTCATCTTTGCATTTAAGCATGATTATATGGTTAATTTAATTACTGTGTAATACTTATGTGATCTGTTGTCTCTAACTTACATTCATATAAGCACACCCTTATTTAACCTAAAATATATTAACACATGATTAAGGGTTAGAATATTAATAAGTCCTTTTGTATAAATTATATGATTTAATTTCATAATTCATTTTGATGTTACCCATGGCCATGGAATTCAGACTTACTAAATGGTGATCAAAGAGATATTAATTAGGAATCTAATTAGAGAAAAGGAGGAATTTACAAAAGATTAATCCTAAGTTATTTACTTTTTGTTTTGATTCTAAATATGTGGGATATATGGCATGCATATATTTTCATTTTCACTTTTTAGCTCACCTCAACGAAGTTGGGGGAGCTTAGTAAAACCCCGGGCGGCGTCGGCGTCGGGGTCGGCGCCCAGGTTAAGTTTTTTGGAGCAGTTTTCTTTTTAAGTACTTCTATGTCCTATATTGATTAGACATGCATGGAAGATGCTTCTAGTGTGTTTCATTGTACCAGTCAAAGTTTCAGATGCTGCAATTTCAGCAGAGGAATGACCAGGTTAATGTTTTTGGAGCAGGTTAACATTTTTGGTGCACTTTTTAGCTCACCTGAGCCGAAGGCTCAAGTGAGCTTTTCTGATCAAAATTTGTCCGTTGTCTGTCGTCGTAGTCGTTGTCGTCGGGTTTTCGTTGTAAACTTTTCACATTTTCATCTTCTTCTCAAGAACCGCTGGGGAATTTTAACCAAACTTGCCACAAAATATCCTTGGGGAAAGGGGATTCAAGTTTGTTCAAATGAAGGGCCACGCCCTTTTCCAAGGGGAGATAAACATGAATAAGAGAAAATTTGGGATTTTTTAAAAAACTTCTTCTCAAGAACCACTGGGCCAGGAAAGATGAAACTCAGGTGGAATCATCCTCAGGTAGTGTAGATTCAAATTTGTTAAATCATACCCCCCGGGGGGAGGGCGGGGCCAAAATGG
>NW_026928605.1:0-34806 GCF_032062105.1 Saccostrea cuccullata | reverse complement strand
CGTTCATTTTTTTTTTATTTTTTTTAAATACTTTTTTTTTTTACTAAATGATAGTATTCAGCATGTGAAATGAAAAATTTATGAGGTTATAAAATCATCATTACAGTGTGATAAATATTCCATATAAAAAAATCTTCTATACACATAATAAAGAATAAGCAATCAAATCTTTGTATGAATATTGACATACATGTATTTTATTTCCTTCAGTATACATGTATACATTTAATAATTCTACAAATTCAGTCAGGGGAGCCGACTTTTTCCCTAAGCGGGGGACACGAATTCTCTGAATTAGCTTGTTTTCACTCTAGTTTACCGATTCTTTACTATATTCATTTATAATGCAGTGTCTCGAATAGCCCTTGTTTTCCAGCTTCTCACAATGAAACTATGTGATGAAAAGTGGTCACATAAGCTGTTATATATTCATTAAAGATTCAATAATGAAAGATAGTCAAGCTTAATGTCATATGATATCTGTATTGTATGTCATACAGTTCAGGACATTATTTAATGAACAGCCCTCGTTTATACAAATAAACTTCTCATGAGGCTTTAAATTGCTTGGTCGATATAAGCTTTGCTGTGAAGTCGATATATCTGGATAGACCAACAGGACAACAATTTTAAAGTAATGAAAAGAAATGTACTTTTCCCACAGAAATAAAATTAGTGACATGTTTAATGTCCTCCTCTTACCTTTGAACGGATAGGATAGTTCAAAAAATGAGCCAATTATTAAGTTTTCTTTTGTAATATTTATGCGCCCGCATCGATAGATACGGGGCATATATTGTTGTTTTGTCTTGTCTGTCTGTTTAGCTGTTTGTCTGTCTGTTGTCAACTTTAACCTTCGCCATAACTTTTGAACCATAGGAGATAGAGACTTCATATTTGATATGCATAGTCCACTAATTTTCTTTCAAATGACACCAAGGTCAATGACCTTGTGACCTTGACTGTGACCTATATGCTTAAAATAGCTTTTTCGAACTTTGTTACCGCCGGACGCATAGTGTTTCACAAACATATCTTGTTTTTTTTCAATTTACGAGATATATAATTTGCTAATTTGCTTTAACATAGAGTAAATCAATATTAAAGACATTGTTACCTTGTGACAATTATAACATCACAATATAATATTTAGGAACTCTTTTTCAGAAACATCATATCAAATTACAGCTTTGTAAAGTCAACACAATTATTGTTTTAATAGAAGATTATTTCAATTTTTTAGAAACTTCAGGCCGACATACATGTATGGCAGCAAAGAAAGACAAGTTCAATTTGATTACAACACATTCCCAAATATGACTTGTTAAAATTTTCAAATAGTACAAGGACAGTACTAGTAAGTTCTAAGTATTAAGTTCTAAGTTGCTCAAAGTGTAAACTTTGAACACTGTTATTGTAATAAACCAGCGTGCCCCCACTAAAAGTTCTTTTCTGTCCTTTTTTTAAATCTCTGATCTCCTGGAGCAAATAGGGAAAAGTTTACCAACTTATACTTAACATCACCTCAACTATATTTATTATTTATATTTATAAGAAAAACCTTACAATTATTAACTATAATTATGAATGTGAAAGTGTTCTATGTGAAAAGTGTTCGTTTACCATGTCTTTTACTATACTGATTTTTGAGAATCCTCACTCTATATACCTCAATGAGAGTATCTATTGTAGTGTATGGATTTTACGTCGGTCTATGGCCGTCTTTTATATCTTGTCAAATCTACTGGTAATGTATGCTGACTTTCTGTGTATCAGCTTCTTTTGCTACTTTGATTTTAAATTGAGAATATGTAAGACAAAGATCAGAGGGAAAGGAACATGGCAGATTTGTGTACATGTCCGGTACGCTTGTCCTTAATCGCTAGACGACATCTTATGAAAGAGTTCTCATGCCCTCGAATTTTCAAGGTGATTGCCTGTTTATAGACTAATGATACATTTATAGCTGTCTGTCAGTCATCATTCTGAGTAACCATGATTGTTAATGTTAAATATTTTACACGTTACAAGGGAGGTAACACAATAAGCATAATCGGTCCAGCTTTATTTTACATATGCCCTATGGCACATCAGATACTAAAACACATGTACATAATGCACAATTATGCATGATAATTAATGTAGGCTTAATTCATTTCACACATATAAATATGTTTACAGTTACGTCATCATGTGCATGTTTGGAGCGATTTAATTCTTTCTGTTTTATTAATTAAATCTAAACATACAGAATATGGGCTACAAACTTGTGAAGTTCTACGAGTATCTATTATCTTCTTTGTGCTGCAATGAATAAATTCTTTTCTTTGGGTATACATATTCCTCCTATTTATCTGATTCTATTTCTGTTAACGATTGTATTGCACGAGAATGATGACTTTTCGTTATCGTCAACCTTCCACATTTGACATTCTGCACACTTATATTTAATTCAAAGACACTTGATTTTTTTAAACATACATGTAATATTGTTTGATGCACTGTTTTCTTAGAATATGACACAAGAATTTTCAAGATAAAGTACAAACCAAATAATCACATACTCGTACAATTAGTAATTTCTTCATCAATATATTTATCTTCAGAGGTAGATTAATTTAAGAAAATAGTTCTGAATAAAATTATTGCAGATAGATTCCAAAACCTTTTGTTTAGTTTAAAACCCAATCAACTCAATGTTATTAAAGAATACCATTCGATTTATAAGGAAATTTCAAAATATTTATTTCATTCAATTAATTAATCAGCATGCTACGACGACAATTGAAAAGTCTCAATTTTCAGTATACGTCTCGTAATATTTAGGCTTGATAAATTAAGTCTCGGGAAAAAATGTAGATGTAGATGCATACATAAACGTTTTCAAAGTGCGATTAAATGCTGCGAATGTTTGATATCGAGTTTATATTCTCTTCAAGATATCAACAAAACTTATTTTTAAAAAACAAGAAAGCAAACTACTGAGCAAAAAAATTACCTTATGTGCATTATCAATCCTTTTCTCAGAACAGACTTGCGATTCTGCTGTTGTTACAGGTTCAAATTCATCTATAGCATTTCTATACTGTTCATCCATTTGTTTCAGTTGTCGGCGAATTGCCTGCAATCTTTTACTAGCTTGATACATTTCCTACAGATTTCTTTCTCTATTTAAAAAGCAAATCATATACTTTTTTTTGAGTATTTTGGAGAAGAAAAAAAAAGCATCAGAATGGTTGGGATGAACTACCGATTTTAAGATTTTTTCCCGCTGGTCATGCACGACCCTAAGATATGGACAATTGATCCTTTGGGTGTAAAAAGAACACGTGACATCTTCACGTTTTTATCTTTGTGTAATATGCTCAAAATGAGTTCAAGATACGTTTTTAACACACGTGCTTGTTCTCGTAAAGGTCATTTAAAAATCTGTTGAATCTTTTTTGTAAACAATTTTCTTTTTTTCACATGAAATGAAAAAATTAAATGATTATATACATATTCAAATAAGGAATGATATAGGTTGCATTTTCTGCTTGCTAATGAAATAAGTTGAAAAGAATGAAATTTAAAGTGAAAAATCAACTTAAGACGTGTTTGATGTCATAAAATCACGCATTCATGCAATGCTTCTTCCAAGTTTTAACTGGGACAGTTATAAAATTACTTTATATGAATTTGAAGAAAAATTGCTTTAAAATCTTATTTTACTTACATTGCCTGTCCTTATCCAAACTTGTACCGCCTGGAATAAAGTTAATATTCACAACATTTTGTACATTGTCTAAACGTCGTACAAATAATGAAAGAATCATGTTTGCTTTGGTCTGCAGAACATTAATGGCTATCCAGAATATGAGAACTTTCTCACTATAAATACTAATGGGCACCTATAAACATAAAGGTATAGCCGAACAAACGAACATTAACAAAGTTAACTTTTTTTCTATTCAGGAGTTTTTTTTCCAAGTTGCACCCTCCTATATTTATTATTAAAAAAAAAAATGATAGCACCGATATATAAATCAATCTAAGTTCATCGGGTTAATATCCGTTCCAACTGTCTAATCTTTTAGCGTTAATTTTTATACTTATGCATAATTTTTCTATAAAAATAAATACACATCCCCAGAATGTGGAAAGGCAGTGATTTGTGTTAAATTTCAAATTTATAATTATCAAACATACAAGAGCTTAGGTCTGGTATTTTTACCAAAACCTAGATTTGTGTTTTTTCATTAAGGACATTTTTTATATACAGGCATATACAATATTGGAGAATGGTTTCGGACACTGAGAAAATTAAATCATATAAAGGTGTAAATTCTGAGCACGTTGCTTTTATTTTCCGTAAAAAGAAAATCTGCCATATTTACCCCGTAGAAAATATTTTTCAAGACAACATAGTTAATTTTATAAACGCGCGTCATTGTTGCTTATTTAAATTACGAAAGTGAGTGCGAGTTAAATATTCAGACAATCAATGTATGTTATATTAATTACAAGATTTGGATTGTTTTTTTTTTTTTGTTTGTTTTTTTTGTAGTAAAGAATGTTCCTTCTACTTTATCAAAATGTAGGGTTAACGTCAGGTTTGACCGGTCAATAGGGGATGCCTGATCCTCCTTTGCACCTGATCCCGTCATGAGAATGACTATGGGTCTTTGCATTGTTTATCATACCCCCCGCTCGAAAAGCGGGAGGATATATAGTAATCGGTATGTCCGTCCGTCCGTCTGTCAATTACGCTTTTGAGTACCAATCTATTATTCGCAACTTCTCTCATATCACTGAATGAATTTGATGAAACCTTCACAGAATCTTTATTACATATTGCCATTGTGCCTTATTGTACTTTTTGATCCGACACATATTTTGGGTTTTTTATAGAAAAACATTGTCACTTCCATTATATTCATATGGGAGGCGGGGGGGGGGGTATCATTTAGTGAGCTCATTGCTCACAATATGTGCAACTTTCTGCAAAGAAAATGAACCAAGCGAGGGGCAAAACTCTGTCCAAAAAGGCTCGATCCTACCCAAAACAGAACTTAACCTAGATGTTTTCATGATAAATCTCTATACCAAATTTCATTTCAATATTTGTAACCTCTAAAATAAACGGAAACTGATGAATGACCGACAGACAGAAGCAAAGCAATATGCCCTCCCTTCATCGAAAGGGGCCACAATAATAAAAAAAAAACCTAATTAAATAGCAAATCATACTAAATCATACAAACTTCTCCCTTTTAATTTGTATACTGTCCACAAAGAGTACTTTCACAAACAATACACAAAACGAAACATACACGTACCGTTAACAAAACGAGACAAACCGTACACATATCGAAACGTACCTTACAAGAAACGAAACAAACCGTGAAAGTGGTGTTGTAGCTAGTTTTAAGGTCTGTACAACCAGTAAACATGATGGATGATTTGCTTTTATTAGGGTATTTCTGACCACATGAAGAAAAGACTAAATGGAAAGAACCCCTGATTAAAAGCGTCCCTGTAGAACCAATGTAAATATTTACTGCGAGAACTCCGAGTAACACAGGTCACCTATAGTTATCTGCATTCACCCGACAGCATTCTCTTAATACTTCAGTCAACACTTCAATTTCTTATCTGGATTCTATAAGCCAAATTCAATGAATGTTGGAATTAATAGCTTATATGGGATACGGTAAACACAAATTGTTACTAGTATTTCACAAAATTGTCATATGTAGTGCAGGCTCTTGCTTTCAGCTTGGAAACATTTACTTCCACATGCAGATGAAAATGGTATATTTCTACATTTTTCTTTATAAAGGAAGTTGAAGATTATAATAGATAAGATGAAATCATCTCGCGACGTATATCATTCTGTTTCGTTGTTTGCCACCAATGTCATATTCTATAGCTAGTAAAATATTCAGATATAAAAAAGATGTGCTATACTGAGAGGTATCTTTTATTTCGAGTTCGACGGGACATATCGAATCAACTAGTAATGGAAACGAACAAGTGTTTGATTAAATTCAACTTGAAAAGATTACAAGAACAGATCTGGTTTTAACGAGGCACAATTAGTTCCTATGGGAATTCCAACAAATTACTGAAAATTCTATCCCCGGGATCATGAAACACCTTAAGCTTAAGTCAACATCTTGTTGTGGATCTCGAGCAAATGTTTCAATATTGATTAATATAAGTGTTGGATTTGCAGATTTTGAGGTTAATTCGATAAATAATAAACATTTTACAGGCCATTGAAAATTTGACTTACGTTTAATCTGTTTCATGATCCTGGGTTCAGATCTCAAAAACGCTTATTGGCATTATGTTAAAAGGAAAGGTATAGATTGAATATCAACATCAAAATGTGCTTAAAATCTTTTTTAACAAAAAAGATTTTCCTATGACCGTCAAAATGTTTTCAAATTAGCAATTGCCTTCAATGCCAGAAAGCCTGATCTAAAATATAGTTATATAAAGTGTTAATGAATTCTACATTTTTGATATATTGGTTTGGTAAATGTTTTTGATTTCGAATTTTATTAAAATTAAGTTTCTTGGAGTTCTTAATCATCCACAAAAACACTACTTCCAAATGCTTGAAGGTCATCCATCGCTGCTGTCAACATTTTCGTTTAGAGTAAACAAAGAAGCTGGGTAGAACATTAAATGGAACCCGATATGTATCTAATAAACGTTGATAAGGATTTTGATGCAGTTTTATGTATTAAGTTCAGGTATTGTAATTCAAATTCAATTTAGCTATCTGGAATGTTAAAAAATATTTGAAAGTGACACGACTTTTAAGAATTGCTTCTCCAGATGGTGAATAACTATTGGTACAAGTAAGATTCCCGCTTGTGGAATTAAATCCAAATTCTTTTTCAATGCCAAATTTTTAATAATGTGCTGTATGAACAATTCAAGTCTATGTTGTTTCATGCCACAACTTGACAGGCTTTTCCTCTGTTAATTCTTCTACTGGTATAATCCTAGAAACTAGAGGTACTGTGAGCAATGAGCTCACTAAATGATACCCCCCGCCTCCCATATGAATATAATGACAGTGTCCATGTTTTGCTCTGGAAAATCAAAAATATATGTCAGATCAAAAAGTAAAATAGGAGGTGCACAATGGCAATATGTATTTAAGAATCTGTGAAAGTTTCATTAAATTTCCTTCAGTGGTATGAGAGGAGTTGCGGATAAGAGATGGGTACCCCAAAACTAACAGACGGACGGAAATACCGATTACTATATACCCTCCCACTTTTCAAGCGGGGGTGTAATAATTTATTATTTTTTAATGAAATTTGTCACTAGTTACAAAGAAGTGATTTAAGATCTATTTATACCTGTCGCTTGAAAAGTGGGAGGGTATACAGTGATCGGGATGTCTGTACGTCAGTCCGTCCGTCTCTTTCGCTTTGGGGTACCCATCTCTTATCGCAACTACTATTAGATCACTGAAAGAAAAAATGAAACAGAATCTTTGTTTCATACATGTAGTGCCATTGTGCACCTCCTATTTTACTTATTGATCCGACACATGTTTTGGGTTTCCCATAGCAAAACATGGACACTGCCCTTCTTTCTACACTATTGAAGGATACTCATCTCTTATCTGCAACTCCTCCTATATCACTAAATAAAAATTAATAGTACTTTCACAGATTCTTTAACATTTTCAGCTTTTATGCAATCGCTCAACCAATTTTGTATAAAGCATAATTATATGATTAAAGAGGCTGGGTGGTCGTGACCACTTTTAGACTATTTTGATCTCCTTTAGAAGAAGAGCTCCATATAAAGACATAATAAAATGATCACATTTTAAAACTAAAATTTATGAAATTTTTCTTTGCCAAATGATAGTTGACAGCTCAAGATATCATATCTAAAAAAATAAGTTATATATGGTGGTTAATAAAAAATCATCTTGACCCCCCAGCCTCCTTAAAAGGGAACAAAAATTGTGAATTTCATGGTCTCTGCCCCCTACGGCCAAAATAACTAAATATAATGCAATCTGTATAAAAATCTTCTTTACTCCTGGATATTAAGCAGTTAAACTGTTAGTATGATTGTAATAAGCATTGAGTCTTCCAACTTCTAAATTCATTGTCCAAGGTTCAGTGGTTCTAGTGCTAGGTCGGGGCTACATGTAAACAGTGTGAAAATGCATTATTTCTTTGAAAATAGTATTCTCTGCTCTTAGCTATTCAACAAACAAACTTCATGCATAGTTAGGTCACATTTTTTTTTAAATTTCTTCGTTTACGGATCCGCCGACACTATTTTTTGAGGAGTTAGAAAAAAAAAATAAAAAACACAAAGAACTGCGAACGATAGTATTGTTCTCCCGCCTACCTCCAAGTCAATTTTCAAAAGTTAACATATTCGATGACTTTCCAATATTTTGTATAGATAATTTTATGGATTTTCATAAAACTACTTGTTTGGGAAAACAAAGAGAGATAACTCTAAAATTTTGGTAAAACTTGTGTTTTTCACTATAGAAATCAACGGAAAACGGAAAATATTTTTAAAACATCTTTCACCCCCGTGTCACAAAAATTCCTTTTTACAGTTAATATGAACTGTTATTTCACAAATTCATACCAAAGCTTTTTGTGTGACACGGGGGGGGGGGGGGGGGCATATCTTTATTGACAAAAAACGATAAAATTGCTTTGCATTCCACCAATTAAAAAGCGATTCACAACTGAAACATTTTATTTTATTGATATATTTATGTTTCATTTATTTGCCTAAAATATAAGAAAAAGATATAAGGAACATTTAATCACATCCAAGACTATTTTGAAAAACGGTGATGCTTGAGAACCCGAATTAAATGGAAAAAAAATTGTTAACCCCCCTTTTTTCAAGAGCTGCAATTATGGATAATTTACTGTTTAGCGCTGGTATTAAGACAATTCATCATTTCCCATTGAACTGTTCTTTGTATTAAACAAAGATTTTATGGCCAAATTGCTGTTTATTTTGAATTAAATGGATCCAAAATGTAGGCGGGAATCGAGAGTTAGCATGCGTATTTCTTTGAGGCTTTTTAAGTTTCCCGACTCTAATAAACAAGAAAAACCAAAAATTGAAAATAAAATAATTATGTTATAAATGTTACAGATGGTCTTATAAATCATTTAGAGGGGAAAATGTAATATATATTCCCCTGAAAAGGCGTTTGTACAGCAACAGTTTTTAAAATCTTAACAGAAATCAACATGGAAATCGTATCCTTGAGCTTTAAAAATAAGTGTTACAGTACATCTGGGGGAAATGACTACCGATGTTTTTATAAATAGTTATTAAGTTTACTTTCATGCATTTTATACAATGGTTGATTTTTAAAATCAATAGCAGTTATCATGATAGTTGGTTATGAACTTATCTGCCCATCTAAATGATCATTGCATTACCGTGAAGACGGATGTTTTACATTCAGGTTTGGACTAATACCCCCAAACGTATTATAAATTCCCTATCATTCATTTTATTTTCATTTTCTCAATTCAAATAATCAAGAACAGTTTTCATTCATTTGTTTTAATTGTGTAGTAACATATTTTTGTTATACTTCAGTATATTTAAGAAAATAAAATTGTTCAGAAAAAAATTTACACTGTATAAAGATCAATCATAAATGAACAAGAGATGTTTTTAAAACACTTATGCCCCAACCCTCCCCCCAAATTGGAATTTTTCTAAGTCCAAAAGGGCATAACTCTCAAAATGGCGCAATTGTACCCAAAACAAAACTTGACCAAGATATTTATCTGATAAATCTGTATATCAAATTTCATCTCAGTATGTGCAACCTCTGCAAAGAAAATGAACGGAAACTGCAAGTAATTGGAATTTTTCTAAGTCAAGGGACATAACTCTGTCAAAAATGGTGCGATCGTACAAAAAAAAGAACTTGACCTACATATACATCTGAAAAATCTGCGCTAAATTTCATTTCAGAATGTGCAACGGTTGCGAAGAAAATGAAGGGAAACTGCAAATAATTGAAATTTTTCTAAGTCCAAGGGGAATTACTTTGTCAAAAATGGTGCGATTGTACCCAGAACAAAACTTGAACTAGATATTTATGTGATATATCTGTATACCAAATTTCATTTCAGTATGTGCAACGGTTGCGAAGAAAATGAACGGAAACTAAGTGGACCGACAGACAGACAGCAGCAAAGCAATATGCCCTCCCTTCTTCGAAGGGGGGCATAATAAAAAAAAATTAAATAGGCTGTGTTCATCTGCTTGATATCGCTCTTACTCTCATAAAAACGTATCAATAATACTTGACACCTAGTGTGCTAACAATTATCAAAGATGAAATAACCCCAAAATAGGGATTACTAGTTGTATTATTGTGTCAAACAACATAATAACAATAGTACTGAGTGATTAGTATTTTATTTGGCTGAATGGGCCACGGCCGCTTCAATGCAGGAGCCGAGGCATCAATATACTGCCTTTTGTAATGGCATCCTGAGAAAAATGTGAACCCTGGGCACAGATGTCCACTGACTAGTCCATACTTAAAACATTTGTTAAAATGTTGAAAAAGAGTTCAATGAGCCTACTGGTAAGCCCAATATACGCATGCCTGGCATGAACTGCTGGTATGTAAGGTTGCTACAATCAGGCGGCCGTGACGAGGGGACCCTTGTAATGATGCAGCTGGGCTTGAAAATGTAATCTGAAACGATAAAAAATACTCGGCAGAAAAATTGAAAGATAAATACTGTGAACAAATCTTCGGAGAAACCACACAAATGTGAACTATGTACGGCCAATTTATGATATTAAACTTAAGGTGTTTCCACCCTCACAATTTTAATGGTTCAAGGTACAAAAACTGGATTTATTTTCATTTAATATACTTCAAATTTTCAAATTATTGCAAAAAAACGTATAGGTCACCATATTATTTAAGATGCGAAACATAATAAACAGAAGTGTATCTAAGCATTAAAAAAATCGCACATTTTTTGTAAACAGTATTATGAAAAGTATGTAAAAACTGGTTTTAAATGCATAATTCTGATGCTGAATGTTCCTAAATACTGGTACTTCCTACTTATAAGATACTTTTGAATTGTGAATATCAGGGAAAATATTTTACATTAGAAGTACAATAAAGCAAATGCCTGAAAGAAGAGACCTCAGAATAGAAGGAGTTATTGCCCTTGTCAACATTTTTAAAGATTGAATAATTGATGATAAAATAACGAAAATATGCCTTTTTAAATTCTTTTACTTGACAATATTTATAATTGCACATATTGTAAAGCATTCTTCCAAAAGATATTGTTGTATTAGGTATGAATTTAAATTAATTACAGTTTTTGCAAAAACCTATGACACCAAAGGATGGTGGAATTACCTTAACACACAATTCTAGAAATCCTAATCTACCTTTGTTTGATAAGGGTGGCAGGGTGGGTAAAAGTTTCAGCACAGACTGATGACGAATAAGTGCCGTGACGTCAGAGTTACCTTGCTAGGTGCTACTAATATCCCCAAACTATAAATGGAACTGATAAATACCGTACAAATTGCCCAATGAACCCGATGCATTTTCGACCAAGCCAGACCACAAATATTTATTTCACTTCGATAAATAGATTTAACCTTTAGTGGTTAAATCTCATTATCAAAGATGAAATAACCCCAAAACAGGGATTACTAGTTGTATTATTGTGTCAAACAACATAATAACAATAGTACTGAGTGATTAGTATTTTATTTGGCTGAATGGGCCACGGCCGCTTCAATGCAGGAGCCGAGGCATCAATATACTGCCTTTTGTAATGGCATCCTGAGAAAAATGTGAACCCTGGTCACAGATGTCCACTGACTAGTCCATACATAAAAACATTTGTTAAAATGTTGAAAAAGAGTTCAATGAGCCTACTGGTAAGCCCAATATACGCCACGAGACTGTGCCGCAACACAGTCTGCGCCACCAGTAGGCATGTGACAAAATAGCAATTATGATTTATATGAACATGTCACAAGAACCATAATAGCAAATATATGTCAATAAATGCAAGCAGTATTGTCTTAGCAATAAGCAACAATCAATCTTCAATGAGGGCAAAAACCTTACCCAAAATATGTCAATAAATGCAAGCAGTATTGCCTTAGCAATAAGCGATGACAATGCAAAAATAATGGACTAGTCACAATGCGCAGCCATATTAAATACATATGGCTAAAGCACTATGACCCCATAACTAGTCATAGCGCAGCCATGGCCCAAAGTATGACAAAAATGCAAATTATGATTTATATGAGCATGTCACTAGAACCATAATAGCAAATTTATATATGTCAATAAATGCAAATAGTATTGCCTTAGCAATAAGCAACAATCAATCTTCAATGAGGGCAAAAACATTGCCCTAAATATGTCCATAAAAGCAAGCAGTACTATTGCTTTAGCAATAAGCGATGATAATGCAAAAACAAATATGCAGCCATATTAAATACTCAGTATTTATATACGTTGTTGAAGATATGACCCCTTAACTAGTCATAGCGCATCCATGGCTCAAAGTATCCCTGTGCTGATGAAGCAATTTAATAATTTGTTTGCAAGAACACGGTGTAGTACCTAAACGGTTGCTATCAGAAAAAAATGCGCGTTCTTTGCTGCTATCTGAAAGTTGAGCGGTTGCTAGTGGGAAAAAATGGACGAAATTGTAAGTATTTCCCTTCGCTGGCTCAACAAAATGGTCAATAATTCAATTATTAAAGTTAAGCCGCTTGGTATTTCACCTTTACGGAACGTTACATACATTTTGATACTAACATGTATATTTAGAATTTTAATGAATTAAAGGATTGCTAAAATATAAGACGAAAACTGTCAAAAGCATTGGGCACATTTACATGCACGTAAGAAATATATTAAAATTGCGTCAGAAGTTTTAGATATTTGATAAAAATGAATCGACAGTTCGTTGTGTATTTGTTAATATTATTGGTTATTTTATATCATTGTCCAATTCGAGGGGTTTCTGAAAAGCCAGAGCGTTTTTATTAGGAGAATCATATGTTACGGCTACTATTAGACAACGGCACCGGTAACTATTGGAAAAATTTCAGGAAATCACATCCTCAATTTACATATGCTATGCAATTATAGTTAAGAAAACTATTATATATTCGTTCTAAATAATTGACTTGTCATGTATGTTACTTTCGATCATATAATGACAAATTAATCGTATATTTATATGTATGATGAAAATAGTGGAGTTTGTATACATGTACATGTACCCTGTACACATAGGCTTTGGAACAGGGGGAGGCTAAGCCTTCCCACTTTTTTTTTGCAAAGATACATGTAGACATAATATATGCACTGAACAATTGGGCTAATCTTTCTTTTTATTGGTGTAGCCCCCCCCTCCGCTTCCGCCTCTTATGGCACATGCACACAAAAACACCCTCACACAACTGTTTTGTGTTATCCATTAAATCATGTGACCATTCAATTTATTATATTCCAGCTATGTTATTATGCCAGATTGATTAAATTTACGATTTGGAATTTCAACAAAATCATAATTATCGATTCACAAACCACGAGAGACAATTTGTCTCAAATATTTACGCAACCCACCTCTACAAATCCAAACATAAACCTACAAATTAGCAATATTTATATCTGATTGAAAAAAATATGAATTGAAAAATGAATAAAGCTCACATAAAGTTATAAAGTTTTGTTCTCCAACATCGATAATGACTCAAGTACATGTAAAGATTAAGTGCACAATGTACAGAAGAGTAAAACGTGGATATTAACGTATGTTCATAGGAGCTTACGATTTATGTACGTAGGACGTTCATATACTGTACATGCACATCGGGTAAAGCACCTTTTTTTGTTAAGAGAATTTTCTGTAATTTAAAAAAAATCTTTACTGTAGTATTGTCAAAGACTCCCAGAGTCACATTAAGCCGATTTACAAGAAATTTGACAGTACATGTAAAAAGAAGTGGAAAACATCAATATATAAAAACCACGCTTTCTTTCGTGTCGGGGGGGGGGGCTGTCTTTTCTTACCTTTATAATTTTAAGAACTCGTAAAAGCCTATTCTAATGCAATTGTTTTGTAAAACACTCTTTGATTGGCTGATACACTGATGTTTGAAGCAGTAAAACGAGCATTGACGAGCGTGAAAGCTTTTTCATTGTGACGTCATAATAGAGCGACGCAAAAATACAATGCTCCGTGACGTATTTCATGTAACAAAATTCAACAAAATAAGACGTAAACAACAGACAAAATGCATGGATTGCATAAGAATGGGAATAACTATCTTCTAATTTGGTATTTTTCGACCGTTAATGCTGATTTAACGGTCGCAAAGATGTTTTACCGGCTCCGCTTACGCGTCGCCGGTAAAACTCAGTTGCGACCGTTAAATCAGCATTAACGTCGCAAATACCAAATTAGAAGATAGTTATTCCCTAAATAGGGCGAGGGGGGAAAGGGGGTCGATGTTTTTGAATATTGCATGTTAGTCGTACAACGAACCAATGCATCACCGTACTTCGAAAAAGAAATAGGAATCATAAATATTTGAAAAAGCCTATACTTTGACTTTTCTAGATATTATACATGTTTAAGTGTACATATAGTCTACAAAAATCCCCAAAGACTCTAAGTTAAGAAAGTTAAAGAAATGATTGTAAATGATTGTAAAAAAATTAAAATATATTATATGCTATTTCAAATTGATTTACGGGTCCTTTCGTAAAGCTTTCTTTTTGATTTGTGTAGCAATGATTTTCGAAGATCAGCTCTACTTTGCAAAAATACGATACATTTGAGTTACAGATCATGCCCCCCCCCCCCCACATTTTCTTCCAAGCATAACCTTAACTTTCTAAAATGTTCATTGAAAGACCTGTTTACTTTCTTCCAAGCATAACTGTTATTATTACCTAATCAAGTGAATTTTGTTGTTTTATTAGAGATTTAATATTTTCATCTATTCTGTATGTGTTTTCAGTTTTCCTTATCTTTTCAAACCGATCTATTGACCGGTCAATAGACAGCGCGTTCTATTGACCGGTCAATAGACTGCGCGTTCTATTGACCGGTAACGTATTTCGGAAAAAAAAAAAACGATCAGGGTTTCGAAATTAGTTGTTTGTAACACTGCATAGACATGGTAAACAATGATTTCAATGGTCGGATATTTTATTTAATGAGAGTTACTTTTAATTAATACACTGTGGGACGTGGAGACTGGTTCTTCGGGTGAGACCTATCAACCGAGGTCTCGTATAGCAGTGGGTGCTCTGCTGGCACGAAAAAGGTCCCTCTCCACCGGGAAGTGGTGGCGTCTCCATAAGAGTGAAAAATTTTCGAGAGGAATGTAAACAATAGTCTATACAATCAATCTTTAATTAATATTACAGATGAACCATATCTAGGTGAAAATTAACAATATGGTACGGGAACCTTATGTACTGAATATACAATTATGAACACTTAATACGGAAAATAAAATTAGGTAATAAAACAATTATTTAATGCCTGAGCAGTCAATAGACCAGAAAATTTTTCCCTCGGTGCAGGGAACAGCTCAGTGTGTTCTATTGCCCTCGGCCGCTGGCCTCGGGCAATAGAACACACTGAGCTGTTCCCTGCACCGAGGGAAAAATATTCTGGTCTATTGACTGCTCAGGCAACTACATACTATATTGAAAATTTTCATTGAAGCCCCCCTTTTTATTGCAGTATAGTCAAAGAAGGGTAAGCGGTAGCGCGTGAGAAGAAATGGTTCTGAAAGAAGTTTGACAATTTTCCTTTTTTTCCATGTCAGCTTTTTTTTTAAATATAGATTTGAATTTTTCTGACCCCCCCCCTTTTCAAAATCGAAGTTACACCCCTGAGTTAAGTTGGTAAAAGTCAACTGCATATATAAACATCTTATTTCACATGCAATTTGGGATATTTAAGATGTATATTTTAGACATTTGCTGCCATAAGTTTGTTTCATCTCTCTTTTAATAAGGAAAATTTTCAAATAGCAGCCGATGCGATGTTTTCAGTTATAAACCGGTGCAATATATGCTAAGACCCTGATAGCAACCGTAACTTTAAAAAATCGTGTTTCATCCAAAATCTCTTTTAAAATACACTTTACAAATTTTTAAAACTATTTCTAAGTATTATTATAGATTGACGCCTCTTCAAATACCAAAATACCCACAATCTGAATAATAGATGAATTAAAAAAGCATGAAAACTGGGTATTTATTGACTTAAGATTTGGTACAGGCTTCGGAAATTTTACTAATTCTAAATTATTAGAGGGCTATTCTGCAAATTACACATGACAACATCTATAGAAATACCTTACTTGTTCCGTGCACCCGGACTTTTCAGAGACTATCTTGATTTGGGGTCATAATTTCACAGTTTTACAACTTGTTCCATGAGTTTTCAACATATTTATTTCTGCTAGCAGCCGTACAATTTTCGAATAGCAACACTGAACGCAATTTTGTTCCGATAGCAGCCGTTTAGGTACTACACCGTGAAGAAGAGCCTGAGAAAATGGTTAAAATTTTACAGGTTTTTGTTATCCATTCCAAGTCGAGATATCTAACACCATGTCACTTGACAAGGTATGGAAGTTGCAAACCTAGATAACGGCGTACAAGATGACATATTAAAATACGGTGTGTTTTCCTTTTACCCCTTTCTATCTCATCACTTTCACAAAGCACTATAACACAATAAAACACGACGGAGCAATCAAAGTGAGATCTATACATTATCCACTCACAGCCATCAGCTAACGCAAATGAGTGAATACTTTATTTAGCTAAGCATTAAAGACAATAAAAGAAGATTTAATCTAATATTTCGTAAATAGCAAACTAAACAGGTCATAAAAATGCTCCTGAAAGCAATATACACATACATACATATTAACATTACAAACATCCCTGAGTGGGGGACAAGTGAGCTATATCGGTCCTTCCCAATAACGTGTTCTGGGATGCCTAATAGACTGTTTACCGAATTATGATTAAAATCTTCCTTGAATTCTTTTTAAAAATGCCTTCAAAAAAGAGAAAAGTTAACGCTGCTTGAGAATCGGTCTTGTAAAAACCAATTTGCCCTGGAGATGAGTCGTTCAAACTGGAAAAGGATAGTTTTTCCCCTACACTTTATGCTTAGTCTCTACTCACTGCTTGCAAGTTATATATGTGCAATTAAAGAAAACACCCAAATTTCAAGAATACTGAAGTTATACATTTTCCTTGCAGATGACTCATTGACTTTTCCTTTGTAGATCTATCTAAAGCTGTAACAATTAAGAAAATGGACTGAGTACGAAAATATAGATTGATAGATTGATTGTCTGCTGTTTAACGTCCCTTTCAAGAATTGTTCACCCATATTGAGATGCCACCACTTGCGGGTGGAGAGCTACGAATTTTATCCTACAATTGGCACACAGAGCCATTAAGCAATGAGGGATCTTTCTTCGTGCCAGCACCTACCGTGACACAGGTGAGGACCTCGGTTTATACGGTCCCATTCGAAGGACCGGTCTCCACGTCCCACAGTGGGATTAGAGCCCGCAACGTAAGGACTAAGGATCGAAAATATAGGTAATTTACCACTTAACTTTAAATAAAAAACAACCAAGTATCCTTAGACATAACTTATGTTTAATATAGCTATGAGCTTATAATCAAAACTGACCCACTCCCGGCTAGACTTTTTAAATAGTTTAAAATTACTTGACGCACCAATTTTCAACAGCAAATCTTCAAAGTTTAAGATGATCTCGTATTCACACCTTGAATTAAATAGCGTAACTGTATGAATGTTAGTTTAGATTTATTTCGTATTCTTAATGTGAAATTTTTGATTGTGTTTAGCGTTTTATAGATATATGTACTAGCATGTAAAATACAGAATACAAAAATTCTGAATGCGACAAACTGTTGTTTTACAGATTATAAATAGGAATAACCTAAGAGGTCCAAAATTCATTATCAGCAAGTTTTAGATGAAGAAGGTGTGGTGTGCCAAAAGAAGTATAGATCTATACATGTATATATAATAACTTATATTCCCATCCATGAAAACATATATCCAGACTTGTATGTTTCTAATCCCACTAATAGTTAATATCTAAACATTTTACCAGTCTATAATGAAAAGCTGAACTCAATGAGTATGCTAAAAACCAGCTTTCAATCTTTAATTTTATAAAATCGCTCTCTCGTTGCCCCCTCGATTATTGCTCCAGCGTAAAAAAAAAATGTTTGCAGTCATTAAGTGTGATGCTGCCCACCCAGGGTTTATAAGGTTCGGGTCTTAGAGTAGGTCTTACTGTTATTCTTTACCGGTAATACAGGGGTCAAGACATATAGCCATACAAAATGTTTTTTTTTAATTTTTTTTTTAATATATATATCTGTGTCGACACCCCCTTCCTATGTCTGTATTTTTTAATATGACTTAATTATGTGTCATTGATAACAGGGGCGTAGCAACAGCCCCCCCCCCCCCTCCCCCAACTTTTTTCCCAACCTTACTTAAACTATTAATAGGAATATTAATTGAAAATCTAGTTCCCCCCCCCCCCCCCCGACTTTTAGTGATGTACGAAAAATGTAGTATGAAAATTGGTACTGAAAATAATTGACATTGAGAAAAAGTTTGCCTCTATACCGTTTTCCACTGATACATGTGTACATAAAAAAGACTTAAGAGAGAACTTTTCCCGACATATGCCTCGCCTCGCTTTAACTTTAGGTTGTTTTATCGAGAGAATAACAAAATATGTATGTACATCAATAATTTTTTACACCATCCTCTCGTACTTCCTTTTTATAGGCTTACTACGTTATTTTTTATGCAACGAAAAATCACGTGCTGCATGCTGCCTTTGCCTTTGTTTGTGACCCCTAATGTCGAATCTTACAATCTGACAGAAATTGAGAGCTTATTCACCCATCGAGAAGACTAAATAAGTAAATCGCCTTTTACCAAGTATTAGCAAGTCAATGCATGTAAATATACTATGAAATAGCCGACATGAAATTACAAATAGCCTTCTTGTATTTTCAAGACATCCTTACCTCTAAAAGTTTCAGCACAGACTGATGACGAATAAGTGCCGTGACGTCAGAGTTCCCTTGCTAGGTGCTACTAATATCCCCAAACTATAAATGGAACTGATAAATACCGTACAAATTGCCCAATGAACCCGATGCATTTTCGACCAAGCCAGACCACAAATATTTATTTCACTTCGATAAATAGATTTAACCTTTAGTGGTTAAATCTCATTATTCAAGTACCTTAAGTTCGATTGCCATCGATTTCAAATTCGGTTCAGCGTAACTCTGCTCTCACAAGTTCGGCAAGAGTCACTCGGTCATCACGTTTCATGACGTTGCTAACTCTATTGACAAGATTATTAACGATAATCTGTTTCTTTGCAGACCGTCCATCGTCCGATTCAAAGTCTCTACCCCTCAAAAATTGTCTTTTCCATTATATATAAACAAATGCATGCCTTATTTCCTGGTTACTCCAGCATTTTCAGAGTTTGTTTTTAAAGTTTCCCGAATTCATGGATTTTCACTAGTCTACATTATCATTAGAGCCCCACCCTAGCACTGGAACCCCTGAAAGGGACCCTGAAATTCACAAATTTGGAAGAGGAATCCTTGTTCATCATAACAATGTACATAGTTTATTGGTTAAATACACAGGAGCAAAGGAGAAGATTTTAAAGAATTTTTGCTTTTCACTATATATTCAATAGAGCCCCGCCCTAACACCAGAACCGCTGACCCCGGGGCCATGAAATTCATAATTTAGAAAGATGCAGCCTTATTCAACACAACTAAATGTACTTGGTTAGTTTATTAAATACCTAGAAGCAGAGATTTTCAAAGAAATAATGCATTTTCACTACATAATCTATATAGCCCCGCCATAGCACAAGAACCCCTGACCCTGGGGCAATGGATTTCACAATGTTGGAAGAGGAAGCCTTATTCAACATAATTATGTACTTGGTTAGTTTCTTTAATGCCCAGGAGTGGAGAAGATTTTCAAAGAAATAATGCATTTTAACTAGATAATCTATAGAGCCCCGCCCTAGAACCCCTTATCACGGGGTCGTGCATTTCATAATATTGGTAGAGGACTCAATGCTTAATACAATCATGCCAACAATTTGACTGCTTGATGCCCAGGAGTAAAGAAGATTTTTAAAGATTGAATTAATTTTAGGTTTTGGACCCACCCCTTGGACCTCAGTGGGCAGGGACCATGAAATTCAAAATTTTTGTTCCACTTCACACATAGATGCTATATGCCAAATTTGGTTGTAATTGGTTAAGCCGTTTCAGAGAAGAAGCTGAAAATGTTCAAATGTCATCGCACGACGAACGACGACGGACGAAAACGGATAGCAATCAGTCACCTGAGTGACTCAGGTGACCTAAAAACAAGAGTTATTAATGCCCTGTTCACACGATGAGTTTAATTGGAATTAAACGTAAGCTACTGCAAATTAAATCTGAATCGCGTTCACACGGGGAGTAAAATGCGAATTAGTTTAATTCGAATGAAAGAAAACTCAAGTGCTGAAAATCCCGGAAAAAATAAAGTAATCAGAATTTCCCGGTAATATGCACATCTACACATTGTGTCCTAAATATCTGCAAAGTTTGATGAAATACTGTGCAGCGATTTATGAGGAGATGCGCTGACAAACTGTTCATCTCTATATTCAAGATATGGTCAAAAATCTAAGTTGAAAAGTGGCGAAATTCCGAGAAAAATAACGGATTCGGAATTTCCTGGTAATATACACATCTATACATTATGTTCTAAATATATGCAAAGTTTGACGAAATTCTGTGAAGCAGTTTAATAGGAGTTGTTCTAACAAACTGTTCATCTCTCTATTCAAGGTATGGCCAAAAATCTAAGTTGAAAAGTGTGCAAATTCCAAGAAAAAATAAAGGAATCGGAATTTCCTGGTAATATGCACATCTACACAATGTATCCTAAAGTCCTACATGTTTGACGAAATTCTGTACAGCGGTTTAAGAGGAGTTGCGCTGACAAAATGTTCATCTCTATATTCAAGATATGGCCAAAAATCTAAGTTGAAAAGTTTGGAAATTCCCGGAATGAATGAATCGGAATTTCCTGGCAATATGCACATCTACTCCTTGTGGCCTAAATATCTGCAAAGCTTGATGAAATTCTGTGCAGCGGTTGATATGGAATTGCGATGACAAACTGTTCATTTCTGTATTCAAGGTATGGCCAAAAATCTAAGTTTTTAGTGCGGAAATTTCCGGAAAAAATAAAGGAATCGGAATTTCCTGGCAATATGCACATCTATATATTGTGTCATAAATTTCTGCAAAGTTTGATGGAATTCTTTGCAGCGGATTAAGAGGAGTTGCGCTGACAAACTGTTCATCTCTATATTCAAGATATGGCCAAAAATCTAACTTAAAGTTTAAAATTGCCGAAATTTCCGGTAAAATTACAGGAATCGGAATTTCTTGATATGCACACCTACACATTATGTCCTAAATATCTGCAAAGTTTGACCAAATTCTGCGCAGCAGTTTATGAGGTGTTGCGCTGACAAACCAGAAGTCTCTGTCGAGACTGTACCTCTACTGGCTTGTAATTATAATAAATGAAGAGAAAAGTAGCAGCTGGGACTTAAAACTTGAAAAAAGCAATAAATAGAATAATGATCTTTGACTAACTCTATTTATGTGGCAAAACTGCAATAAGACTACAACTGTAGGAGTAGCTTTTAATAAAACTTGACAGAATTTTCAGTTTTAGTTACCATGGCAGCATCAAATCATCAAAATCAAAAACACGAAACTGATAATTCTGTATCTCCGTGTAGCCTAAATGCATGCCAAATTATATTATAATCAGACTAACTGTATTTGGAGTGTCATTTTGAAAGTATTTCACAGAAATTTCTATTTTTAGTAACCACGCCTACATCATTCATCGACATCAAAAACCAATATACAGAATTATGTATCTTAGTGAGGTCTACTTCACTACTTGTGTGCCAAGTTATATTGAAACAAGTTGCTGTCCTTTAAAAAAGGACTACAATACGTAGACCATATGCATGTGTTTCTAACCGAAATTCAATTGAAGAAAATTTTTAGGTGTGTAAATATTCATATAGGTTTATTCGCATTTTCTTCAATGATCTGCCTTCTTTGATAGATAGTACTTTCATAGCAAAATTGTAACATTTTATCTCCGATTAGCCTTTAGTTTTGTCATTTTAAAGAATTGGACCATTTTGATACATGTAACGCATAACGACTGGCACTTGACATCTGTTCTGGATTTATGCAGAAGAAATATATCATTGGAAAATAGATCTGATGGTACACGTGTAGCACAGCTCTGTAGTACTCGGACCCCCCCCCCCCCACACACACACACACATTGAAAATCGGTGCTACAGGAATCTATCAAGCTGCATTTGGATTGCTGTATATCAAATTAATTTGCAAGCCTTGATGCACATAACTAATGCCGGTGAAGACTTATTCTATCTTTTTTAACAGCTAAAACTAGGCGTTGAATAACGTTTTTAATTCAAGTTTTTAATTTATCTACCGGTATATACTGCAAGTTCTCTCTACTTTCTAATATATTTGTGCCATAGAATCAATGTTTAGTTTGTAGATAAAAGTATATGTATAAGAGAGAAATTCCAATCCGCCAATGAATATATATATATAAATAAGATATGCAAATTTAAAAGCGAGTTTTGCCAATGAATAACATATTCTAATATTCGAATTGATGTAGGCGACGGAATCAGCCGAGGTTTGCCGAATGCGAACTCTCTTACATTCTCGCACATGCGTAGCCTGACATTTGCCCATGGCATCCGGTTTAACCCCGCTTATATATATACTGCGTGGACCTCAGGGTCCATGCAATCAGACCAAAAGTGTAGGAGGAGTAGCATTATAAATGTATTTCACAGAAATTTTTATTTTAGTAACCATGGCAACACCGTTCATTGAAATCAAAACCAAAATACAGAATTATGTATTTTAGTGTAGTCTACTTGTACATGTGTGTCAAGTTATATTGAAATCAGTCCAAAACTGTAGGAGGAGTAGCATTTTAAGTGTATTTCACAGAATTTTCTATTTTTAGTAACCACGGCAACACCGTTCATCGAAATCAGAAACCGATACACAGAATAATGTATCTTAGTGTAGTCTACTTGTGTGCCATGTTATACTGTATACAGGTTTTTTTTCGCCCCGTGTTATGGAGGGATATTTCAACAGTTGTTTGTTGTGGAAATAGTAAGTGAAAATGACAAAAGAATTTATATGGAACACCCAGTTAGAAATATTTTGAGAATATGATAATTTGAAACCGAGAAGCAGCGCACTTTTATGCACAATAAATATACTTTTTTTTCAGTTGGTGACACTGCAGCTCTCCCGTCTTCGGAGAACTACAGTCCTGCAGTTAACGGTAAGGTTGGTCAAGCCGTTGTAATCTTCGCTGACCAAGGGTTTCTGATACGCTATTCTCATCAGTTTTTGAGGAAAGTAACGTATCAGAAACCACTGGCTAGCAAAGATGGTTGTTGTGAAAAAGGGAGGTCAACACTGCCGCTACATTGCCAAAAATTTCAACTCATTACCGCTATGTAACATTTTTTCAGATTTTTGACCGATCATTAACGCTACATTTTTCCGGTGGAAAACGACTCATTACCGCTACAAATCGATTAAGCCAGGTATGTTTCGGTATACGAGTTCCAATCAACAGAATTCACTCACTATGTAGTGAAGTACAATTTTGATTTGAATTCTAATCAGAATGAGTATATTTAAAAATAAAAACTCTATTTAAATTATAAAACTCTTCAGTCAAAATGTAATTATTTAGCGTCATCTGAACATTATTGCCATCATTAATGCCGGCTTACTTATAGATGGTTATAAATTTAGAAAACTCAAAATTGTGGAGCTGCGTTGAGAAGAAATGCAAAAGCAGCTGCAAAACAGACCTTGACGAATTATTGATATTAGATTTATTTTTTGTGTTTTATGAAATAAAATTGATTTTAATTTAAAAAAACATCCTGCTCAAAGTCCTACTTTCACCTCCCCATGGTGAGCAGGGAAAGAGGTCTTATGCATGTAAAGGTTGTACTGTACACGCATAAGTGGCTTGCTAACGAAAGAGGCAATGTGGCGGTAATGTATACTTTTATATGCAGCGGTAATGTAACGTTTTTGCAGCGGTAATGACTATGTAGCGGTAATGAAAATTTCGAAAATGTAGCGGTAATGATATGCACCCGTGAAAAATAGAATAGTTAGTGTTGGTCCCACACATGCGAAGAAACAGAACTGTTCTTCCTAGCTGCAGAACGGCAGCGTTATGGTTATATATTTGAGTCTTTGTAGTCAAAGATGATAACATGAAACCATAAGTTAACACTACAGTTCTGCAGCTTTGGTCTTCCGAGATTTGACATTTTTTTTTCAAATATTCAAATATGAGAATATTTTGTTGAGATATTAAAATATTCCATACAAGTTAATTATCGGATATACATAATACCTGTCCATGTCATCTTTCTAAGTTGGAAAAAACTAGTCAGGGAGGGGATAAACAATTTAAACACACTAACATGCATCAACGTCTATTCCCTTCAAATACATGTAAATCTCATTAAAGAGCGGTCAATCTTTTTCCCTTCGGGATGGATTGGGGGTGGGGAGATGGGTCCAAGGTCTTTTTCGTTTCTTCTGCGTGCATAGAAAGTTTATAACTTTTAAAGTTCTAGATAGTCAATTGAAATGACTTACAACATGAATCTGGAATTATTAAAACGGAACTTTGGGACAGAACCTTAATGAACATTTTCTCCAGTGACATATTTTAGTGAAATAAGTCCATGATTTTGAAGAAAGATATCTAATATAAACTAAGCAGAGTGAATTGCACTTTTAAATTCTTTATTTTTTCCACAGAATAACATGTATGTGGGAGGGGGGGGGGGTATATGTGTATATGCTCAACTTTTTAAATATTCGATAGAAGCAACCAATCCTCGACTTGGAGATATATGTTTTAGGGGTAAATTCAAGGATGTTGCACTATCTGATGATACGTCGATATTAAATCTAAATGTATTTCACGGAAAACAATACATTTATGATACAGCAGTAAAACGTCGCACCTTATGAGACAGAACAAAAGCCAAACGTACCAATTACAGGTGCCAAGAGTCGCAAATACAGCAGCCGTACTCGCGCTGTTATCGGAAAACTTTATATTACATCATAAGTTTTAATCTAGTGAAACATTTAAGGCATGGGGAATCATAAATGATTCATGCCGTATACACTCATATCACTTTTAACACAAATAAATGTAGTGTAAATCTTCTTTAACACGTAAAAAGCAAATATGAATAGATCCAGTAAAATACATTAAAGGAAAAAGAAAGG
This sequence comes from Saccostrea cuccullata, assembly GCF_032062105.1. Classification (NCBI taxonomy): domain Eukaryota; kingdom Metazoa; phylum Mollusca; class Bivalvia; order Ostreida; family Ostreidae; genus Saccostrea; species Saccostrea cuccullata. The sequence continues at coordinate 9,203 of NW_026928605.1, read as the reverse complement.
CAGTTACAGGATTTTCGATAAAAATTTGACCACACCAAAAAACAAAATTCTAATGCATAAAACCATATTCAACATTAATAATTTATGCGTCTTAATGAAACGTTATTTCATTTTGATAACGTTTAGTTTGACATAAACTTGCTCATTATGTAAACCATAAGTATACACATCGTTTTTCAATATTAAGAGACATTATGATTTATTGCAATTTGCACAGTTTACCAAGTTCAATGATTTTGTTTTCGAATTGTTTGCTATGTTAAAAGGCAACAACGGTTTCCTTACATCTCTGGTAAATTTTCCCACTGCAGGAAAACGTTTTAGGTTGTCAGAAGAGAATTATTCTGGAGTGGTTTTCACTTAAGGATATCCGATCCTCAGCAAAACAGAATAGTTCCAAAAATTAATATTTAATTTGAAATGCATCTTAAATCGCCAGCTTGAAAAAACAATTTTTTCATGCAACAATTTTCATTATATTCATCTAAATTTGAAAAGAAAAAAATTCTGCAATTTGGTTTTTGAAGTCAACTTACGAAAAGGTCTTATAAAAGCGCGCGCCGTTTGACATTTTTACCCTATAAATATAGGGGAATTTAAAAGATAAACACTCTGATGAAATTCCATGCAGAGAAATAAGATTTCCTTGAAAATGCACAGCCATTGAAGATAGTGAGAGTTTTCAACTGCTAATTAACATGATAATGAAATCAGAAGTGATTTGTGAAAGATGATTTTAAAATGATAGCAAAAGCCTAAAAACTATGCATTATAGAAAAAAAAATTTAAATCAAAAGTTTATAAATTTCTTTTTCAAATCAGTATAATTAAACCATGACAATTTCTATAGGCAGTTACTGGATTGTTCCTTTTTTAACCTAAAATATATTTGTTGATAAATTTGCAACATTAAAAATGCATTGCTCAAACGTTTTTCATTTCTGCTTTTTCTGACATAAATATGCCTATTTGTAAATTTTCCAAATATAATATGATTAACTTTAATCTTTAACTTTAAAGAAATGCTGTGGATAAATTTACATAACTTTGTGGATTCAGAGATACTTTTATGAGTATTTTTGATTACTTAACTGCTAATTTTATAAACTTGAGGATCGGAATACCTTAATCTGTTATAACCGTATAGCTGTATGTTATATCTATAATATAAAAAGCATATATCATTGATATAAATTGATCCGCGCTTTCCGCTCAATGTAAATAAGATCATTGAACTATATAGGTTGACTGGTTACCGAAAGTTAATCTATATTTCATCCTCTTGTCCCTTATAAAACACAAATATATACACGTGTCATTTGCTTACTCTGGATCACCAGGTCGGTCAATTACCTGTTGTCCTTTTGTACCAAGTAAATATTTTAAGTAATTATAATATTTCCTGTGAATACGAGAGTTCTTAGAGGGGTAATGTTTATTTTTATTTCCAAAAGACAGTCTTGTCGGTATAACAAACTGAGAGAAGATATCATGTTGGCTCATGCCTACAGAAAGGGCAAAGGAAAGGAAAGGAAATAGAAATTGGTGTTTGGTCAAATCGATTATCGTTGTGCTCTAAAACCAAGTCACAATGTACCTGCAGAACAACAAATATACAGTTTTTTCAATGGGTGGCACTGTAGCTCTCCGGTCTGTCAATATATTTTTTCGGAGAGCAACAGTTCTGAAGCTAGTCACAATGAACCAGCAAACTAACATACACTCAAATATTGTTTGCAAAAATCATTCGATTTAATTATATTTTTTCCCAGTTGATGCGTACAAAAAATCTATTGTAGGATGGAAATGTTGATCGCAAATATTAGGTTAAAACTGATAAATAATTTCTTGATTTATTTAATATTATTTCAAATAAATATCTTTTAAGAGCATGTGAGGATTGACACATGCATTCATTCTTTTAAAGACATCAATTATAAAATGTTTACCCCGTATAAAAAGTGATAAAAGTACACTGCTGCATAATTTAGGGATGTTGATGAGTGAAAGGTTTGAGTCATCACGTTAATCATAAACCTTTGTTGTTAGACTACCGTAAACGTCTTTCTTTTTAATAAAAAATCTAAATATGTAACAGATATGCCAGACTCTATGGTAATTTTTTTTCAAGCTCTTCGGGATATGTCGTATAGACATATATAGGAATGGAAATAAGCATTGTTACTTGACAATACATGTACGTCGTCGATATATCTAAACGTCGAGTTGAAGAACACAGAACAGAAAGTGTTTTCTTTTCCCGTAAAATTCGAACAAATTCTGCTTCTTATAGATACAAAAATAGGTCTGCTTATTACGGCGCAATTAGTACCAATGGAAATTCCAATGGATTGTTGGAAGACCCAGTTTCCAAAAAACAGATATTGTCAATCAGAAACTCAAGCATCTTTATAATATCAACTTCAGAGTACATGTACTTGTCTGAACAATCAGAATGTTTTTAAACAAAGTAGTTTTGCAAATGACCAGGTAAGTAAATTCACGAGCTTAATTCTTATTGCAAAAGCAGCTTTCTTTCAATGATGACAAAAAGTCTGGAATTTAATTCATCTTGGAGAATGGTTGTATATAAAGTTGAAAAGATGTTGATTTCGGTAAAATTTGTAATTTCAGAGTTCATTGAAACTTTCAAGTATCAACATCTGATTAACATCACTTCTCTAATATATAGTTGCACAATATTTTATCAATATAATATTATATAACTGGGATATATAAGCTCACCTAATCTGATAACTTGAGTGGGCTGTCGTCCGTCTGTCTGTAAACTTTTCACATTTTAAAGGTCATATCAAGAACCACCGAATCAATTTTAACCTAATCCCCGGATAATGGGTATTTTAAATTGAACTTAAGGACCAACCCACTTTCTAAGGTTACATTGTACTTAAACAGCAACAAAAAAAAAAACAAATGTGTCGCCTGCGTTCAGCTTCTTTTAAAGATGTAACTAAATCTAAGAGTGATCAGCTTTTTATACATGTATGCTACTAGCATATACACTGTCCAGTATTTCTAGCATGATAGTTCATATATGCACAAAAACATCCACACAAAAAAGACTACAATAGTCTGTCAATAAAAAAATGATTCCCAACCCTCAAATGAATAATTAAGTTGAAATCATTATACATAATTATTTATCATTTTTCATTTATTGTAAACGTGATTCAAAGACTTGACACCAATTATCACTCAAAAAATCCGTTGTGGGATCCCAATCCCGATGTATTTTCATAATTTGTGTGGTTACTAAATATCATGCAGTTTCAAAGAACAGTATAATGAGCTTATAAACATGTATAAATGTTTAACTTTCAACACCCACCACTCAAAATGCAAAAGTCTTAAATTTAATTTTCAAGGGTTTTCTGTGTAAAGTAGGTCATAGGTCAAGACACTTGTAACGCTGGTATTTTTTATGTTTTATGATAAACAGTGCAAATGCTTAATAGCATACAATTACCCCTGAAATGTAAAATAAATATGCTGTATATTGGCACTTTTAACTTTTTAGCTCACCTGAGCAGAAGGCTCAAGTGAGCTTTGCTGATCAAAATTTGTCCATTGTCTGTCGTTGTAGTCGTAGTCGTCGTAAACTTTTACATTTTTGACTTCTAGCTTCTCCAGAACCACTGGGCCAATTTCAACCAAACTTGCCACAAAGTATCCTTGGATAATAGGGATTCAAATTTGTTCAAATGAAGGGCCACGTCCTCTTCCAAGGGGAGATAATTATGAATTAGTGAAAAATTGACATTTTTCAAATATCTTTTCAAGAACCACTGGACCAGGAAAGATGAAACTCATGTGGATTCATCCTCAGGTAGTGTAAATTAAAGTTTGTTCAAATCAAGAGCACTGGGGGTAGGGTGGGGCCACAACGGCCGATCTAAGTTTTACATAGGAATATATAGGGAAAAACTTTAAAAATCTTCTTCTCAAGATCCATAGGGACAGGAAAGATTAAACTCATGTTGAATCATCCTCAGGTAGTGTTTATTCCAGTTTGCTCAAATCATGACCCCCGGGGGTATAGGGTGGGGCCACAATGGCCGATCAAAGGTTTACATAGGAATATATAGGAAAAATCTTTTAAAATCTTCTTCTCAAGAACAATCGGGACAGGAAAGATGAAACTCATGTTGAATTATCCTCAGAGAGTGTTCATTGAAGTTTGTTCAAATCAGGACCACTGGGGGTAGGGAGGGGCCACAATGGCTGACTAAAGTTTAACATAGGAATATATGGGGAAATCTTTCAAAATTTTCTTCTCAAGTACTGCAAAGCCATGATTAGTGATATTTAAATGGAAGCATCCTCAGCTACTGTAAATTCCAGTTTGTTCAAATCATAACCCCCAGGGATAGGATGGGGCCACAATGGGGGTCCAAGTTTTACATTAAAACATATTTTTAAAATCTTTTTCTATAGAATAGAAAAGCCATGGTTAGTGATATTTATATGGAAGTATCCTCAGATAGTGTAGAATTAAATTTATTCAAATCATAACCTCAAATGGTAATGAAGGGTCTCAATGGTGAATCAAAGTTTTACATAGGAAAATAAAGGGGAAAATCTCAATAACAGAAAATATATGTTTAGTCATATTGATATGTAAGCATCCTTATGCATTGAATATTTAAATTTGTTCAAATCATGAGTATCCTTTGGGGTAGGGGTGGGGGGAAGCAACTGGGTGTCAAATTCAATTTATTTCAAAGTACTGTAGAAGTCCTTTTTTCCGCGTGGTATTAATTTACGCTATGTAATCCGCAGAAATTTGTCCAAGCGTACTTAATATAAATGTAAAGCATACAGTGACTGTCAAGAAAATCCGCGTAATTTTCTATCCGCGGATTAAACAGAAATTGAGATTCCGCGGAATTATGACCTCGTGGAGAAAAGTACGTCTACAGTAATATATACAAACAAAATGTTAAAAAAATCTATAACAATCTTTTTCTCAATAAGTTATGGCGGTTTATAAAGCATAAACTGCCCCAACCCAGTTTATACCGTATAAAATGGGTAGCTATTAAATTCATTCCTTAAATATTTTAAACATCATTGGTACTGAAGATTACCAATTTGTTTTTATTTTTTCTCACTTAAACTTCTCTAATTAATAATCAACGAAAATTCCTTTAAAAATTCCGGAAATCACCTGGATTTTACAATCTTGCGCGTGTGCATTACCTTCGGAGTGTGACTAATATAGGTATTAAAACCTGGGCCGGGCCGGGAATATAGGACTACCAGGTAAATCTTTATGACCCGTTTTATTCTCATGGGATACACAACTGAAAACATTGTTTACAATGAAGTTCATCTTCGCTAGCCAAGGGTTTCTGATACGCTTCTCTCCTCATGAATCCTTGGCATACGGTGAAGTCAAAAGAAGGGACTGTTTTTGTCACTTGATCTCGAATCTAACATTTACGCACAGATTACGTCATCGTAAGAAATAAAGAAGCGTAATAAAAAAATTAAATCAAAGTTTTTAAAGAATAATCAAGAAGCAATAACTGAATTATGTTTATTTATGATTTATAGTGTAAATCTACAGCTTCAATATAGGTTCTTACATATTTTGAAGATATAGAATGACACACCATAGCTAATTATAGAATTTAACATTATCTTACGGAGCGTTGTTTACCCTCGTTTTTCATTCCCGAGACGAGAGCAGATATCGTCAGATATAGTCTCGTTTACCCCAGACTCTCGCTCTCGAGACTTTGCCCGAGAGAGAGTCTGGTCTGATTCCTATTTACTTTTTGTAATTTCAAATGGAGGCTTACCGAGAAATCGGTAAGGATTTTCATCGGCTGATACATTCTCTTCGATGATAAGATCTGTATTCTTTAAAAAGTCAGAGGCTGCGCCTTTACTTTTATCTGGTTTTATAATAAAATACCTTTGTCTGCTTTACAAGGAACAAAAAAGCGCACATATCTTTGTTTAAAAAGTAAATTCTCACATGTATTTTCATGGGAGTCGCCATCTTGTTAGCCGGTTTAGCGACCTCTACTGGTTACAAAAATTAAATAGGAATCAGACCAGGCTCTCGCTCGGGCAAAGTCTCGAGAGCGAGAGCCTGGGGTAAACGAGACTACGTCAGATACGAAAAACAATTGCTGATTGGTCCATCGATGTCGATCCAATCACAACTTGAGAAAAAAATCGTTTTGTTAACTTCGTATTCCAAGGACTTAGGAAAGTAGCGTATCGGAAACACTTGACTAGCATAGATGAATGAAGTTTTGAACCGAAAATGTTTATATCATATATAAAGTACATATGATATTCTTAATTTTTATTTTTATTTCTTTTTTTTAATTTTCTTTTATTGTTGATGTCATATTGTGAACAAGTTGAGACCCCCCGTTTTAAAATTGTTACAAAAATTGTCAGCTTTAGTTTAATAACTGATTGTGTAAAAATACCAGCTAAGCACATTTCTTCATTTTCATTATTTTGCTTGATATTTACCAGCAGTGATTAACCCTTTGTTGTCATATTTTCAGTAAATATCCGTAATTTCATTTATCATCTTTGTTTGGAAAGGTGAAATATTATGTAAGCTCCGGCGTGTTTGAACTCACGACTTGATTTATAGCTAACTGGGGGGAGGGGTGTGGGGGTCCAACCCATTCTGCGCTACGCAACAATTTTGCAAAAAGCAAACAAAAACCCCCAATTATTTTCACATTCATTGTTCTTAACAATATAAATTTGTCGTTCTACCTATTTTGTAACTGCCCTATATTCACACTGATGCTTTCATAACAATGTCAACACGTGCACGCATGGGTCAAAGTCTAGTTCTTTTTAAAAGGCTACTCCTACAGTTCTTGTCTTAATAGTGGAGTGCCAAACCTAGAAAAAGATGCTTAGTTTTCGAGTTTTAATAATGGACTGGCATTCCCTACGGCTGAAAGTTATATTTTATAAAAGAGACCTCCCTCCTCTTTCATTTTCGCCCGGTCGCAGAGTTTTCTCAACTTTTTTAACTTGCGATGAAAGTGAAAACAAGAGGCCCATGGACCACGTCGCTCACCTGAGCACTGTGGCTAGGAAAAAGTAGAAATTGGTTTATTATTGAAAAGTTTAAATCCTAAAGTAGTCCCATGACCAATCATGGCTTTGCTGTTCTTGAGAAGATGATTTTTAAAGAATTTACCTACATATTTCTATGTAAAACTTTGGTCGGCCATCGTGGCCCCGCCCTACCCCCGGCGGTCATGATTTGAACAAATTTGAATCTTCACTACCTGAGGATGTTTCCATATAAATATGATCATTTATGGCTTTGCTATTCTTGAGAAGATTTTTAAAGAATTTTCCTATATATTTCCATGTAGACCTTTGGTCGGCCATTGTGGCCCCGCCCTACCCCCGGGGGTCATGATTTGAATAAACCTGAATCTTCAATACCTGAGGATGCTTCCATATAAATATGAGCAATTATGGCTTTGCTATTCTTGAGAAGAAGATTTTTAAAGAATTTTTCTATATTTGGTAATAGTTTGGTCGGCCATTGTGGCCCCGCCCTACCCCCGGGGGTCATGATTTGAACAAATTTGAATCTACACTATATATATCCATGAATCTTCAATACCTGAGGATACATTCTTGAGAAGATTTTTAAAGAATTTTTCTATATGTGGTAATAGTTTGGTCTGAGGATGTTTCCCCATAAGTTTCATCTTTCCTCGTACAGTGGTTCTTGAGAAGAAGATTTTTAAAACATACCACCAAATTTCATTAATTCCCAATTACTTCCCCTTGAATAAGGGCGTGGCCTTTCATTTGAACAAAATTAGAATCCCCTTTACCCAAAGATGCTTTGTGGCAAGTTTGGTTGAAATTGGCCCAGTGGTGCTTAAGAAGAAATCGAAAATGTGAAAAGTTTACAGACGGACAGACAGACGGACCGACGAACGACGGACAAAATGTGATCAGAAAAGCTAACTTGAGCTTTCAGCTCAGGTGAGCTAAAAAGGGGGGGGGATTTAAGTCGTTTACTTTGCTTGCTGATATTATTCTTTTTCAAAGATAAATCATTGAATTAAAAAAAACCAATTTGTGTGTAATAGGATAGTTACAGGTATCTAAATTTACAATTCAAGATTAATCTAATATTATTTGCCCCCACTCTTTAATAATCCTATGTTATGTTATAGAAACTGTGTTACTTTTAACAATAAAACTCAGCACAATTATTCCATGCAATAAATAACGAATATTTATCTAAGTGTTAGAAAGATATTTATGAGACAATGATTTGTGATCACATAATCCCCACGTTTTTTAAGGATATCTTCACTCTTAAATCTTATATTCTACTTGATCTAAAATGTTTTGTGTAACGGGAACGGATAAAATTATATAAAATCCTATCATGTGATAGTGGCCCCATCGATCAGAATATTGTTAAGAATATTAAATAAGCATAGAATTACTTTTAATAAAATAAGGCTTATACATGTATTCAGTTTGAAATCAAATTAATGAGCATTTTAAAGTTTTTTTTCAATTTAAGAAATACATGTACATAAACAAGCATGTCGCTTTTCTTTTACATTCCTGTTTGAACAAGACATCTTGCATGATTGGATATTGCCTTTCTGCATCATAAGCAATACATATTAATGCAGAACTAATTTGTATGAGAGAAAAGAGAAGAACGATTTTAGTGTCTCGTCTGAAGGACTTTCCTTCACTTTATAGAAATTATTTCGTGTTTTCTACAGCAAACACATGGACTTTGTCAATTATTAAACTGAAGGATACACAATTTGTTTACGCATTTCATCATTTACATACTGCAAAAATTGAATAACATTCTTTTCAGGACATCTGATAAATGTCAGGCTTTTAAAAAAATATCAAGATATAAAGTTTTCAGTTAGCAGATAATTGTAGATATTGCATGGTGATAAACATTTTGCACTGTTCTAATTATTATCTACCCAACTAAAGTATTTTTTTAAAACATCGGCTATCATTACTTTTAGCTCTTTTGCAAAGCTTCTACCGTATAGTTTTCGAATGAAACATATTCTTGCAAAGTTAAGAACAAATATGTACATGTAATCCAATGAATAGAAATTACAGCTCTAGCAAATGCGTTACGCAATTAATTTGAACGCTTCACCCCTTTCCAAGAATTGCAA